>NW_012130141.1:791631-802860 GCF_000143395.1 Atta cephalotes
GTTTTCTTGGTAATTTATTCTAATTCTTCTTCTTTGTTAATTTATTAGTATATAGTAATATAATATATATATATATATATATATATATATATATATATATATTTAAATTTTATCAAAATGATTAAATAGGAGAAATTCCTGTATTCGGTCAAAGCGGATCTTAGTGCTTAAATATTTCTGTGTGAATTTATACATATCTGATTCTATTTACAAACTGAGCGCCGAAATCGTTTAAGGTCTTGAAACGCAATCATGAAAAGCAGAATCAAGTGTAGTAATCTCACTTAGTAAATTGACAAGCAATTTAATAATTTTTGATGTTAATAAACATTTTTATCGAGAAAAATTTGTACTTTTCAAAAAAGATTTTAAAAAAATTCACAACAGAGAGCATGTTTTAGAAATGCACGCTACGTGGATATGCAAAGAAAGAAAGTCACGTGTACTAAGGTTAGTAACGTAAAATAAAAGGCGTCGTTTTCCTCTCTGTAACGTGCACATAGACACATATCTCGTGCACATTTCTTGGCACGAGAAGCACTGCAATAAAATCCTTCGGGGCCCAATCGTCCGGCGGAGGACAGTTTCAACGACGACGGATCCCCGAGCGCGTTGAACGAACGAAAGAACGCGGGAAATCGATGGAAGTGAACGAAAAACGTGACGAGAAAAGACGAGACGGCAGGCAAAGCGATCGTGAATGGCCCGCAGGGATATCGTGAGCGCGCGAGTCGATGCGAAATTGCGAAGCGACGCGACGGAAGGGCAGGTAGGTAGGTAGGTAGGTAGGTAGGGACATACGACGATGAGGCGCGCGGCGTGGCGAAAGGGTGATGGTGGTAGTGATGGTGATGACAGTGGTGATGGTGAATCGAAGAAGACGAAGAGGGAAGTTCGGTGAATCATCGGGTCACGCGACTATAAGGCGAATCCCCTTCCTCCCCTTCGCGCCCGCGCGCACCGGTACCAACCGGTACCGCTCTCCCTTAACCTAACCTACCCTAACCCAATGCAAAGACGGAAACCTCGAGCAACCCTTCTTTTCCTTTTCCTCTTCCTCTTCCTCTCCCGGTACTCCGTGTTCCTTTACTTCTTACTCTCTATCTTTATCGCTTCACGTTTTTGGTTCATTCCTTTCCGTGTCTCGCTCTCATTTTTTCTCTTTTTTTTCTCTCGAGTCCGTTATCCGTCTCTTATTACTCTTCCTTTTCTTCCCCATTATATCACCGTCAGTCTCCACGTAGCGTCCCGCTCGTATCCCTACGATATACTAGTCGGCGACGGCAGTCCGGTAGGCGGCATAATCGATCTTGCGTGGCGATATATACTGGTCGTTCTTTGTGCTCCACGATATGCTCATCCGCGCACAGAACGAGCTCGCGAGAAACGTGACACGTGATCGTATATAATGGCCGGAAACTGGTGATGGGCACGACTAATTACTTTCACGTTCGGCTTTCTCTGTCTCTCTCTTCCTTTTCCTCTCCCTCTCCTTTCCTCTCTTCTCCTCTCCTCTCTATTTCTCGCTTTCAGCCTGTCGGCTACGTAACCGCGATTGCGCGCTAATTTCTATCGTCTCTGAGGCAATAAGGAGAAATGGTGCAAGATAAGACTACAGATTTGAGTGAAATTTACGGTCAGACCAGTTCCAGAGATAACGTCGTAGACGTCTCTAATTCAACTCAAATTATAAGTAATTAAAAAGACTTGGAATGAATATATAATATAGATATTTTGTATTATACATATAAAAATGTGTTACAACTCATTCTTTCTCTACTTTCTCATTTTAAATGACGCAAATTCTCTGATAAATTTCGAATTAAAGTTTCTAGCAAAAATATCGCGGCACCAGCATTCCGAATTGAAAATTGCTGAAAAAGAGAAACTCTCCGTGAATTACACTTTATTTTTTTAATTAATTTTAACTGAACTTCACTTTAATATGATTTCAAGTTAAGGCTTAGCTGCTAAGGGATATAATGTTGAAAAGTTGCGATGAATAATTATCTCTCTCGATACTGTCACCAAGAAAAATTAATTATAAATTGTTCAGAATATTTCTGGTGAACATCACGTTTAAAAATACAAGTTCAAAAATTAACTGAAATATTCAAAAGACGTTTTACAACACTTTTCAGATGTCTTTATATTCTTTTGACATTTGTGGCATCTACTACGTTGCGCGAAGGCATTCGTGTGATATAAAATTAGTGTCATAATGGAATAAATGACTATACATCCAACAATACATCCAACTTTTGCAGACAAAGCTGACAAAGTGACAAATAGACAAAACATTCGCGCCGTTTTTTTCTTTTATTTCTCAACTTACGTCATGTTAAGCATCTGACATTCTCTTCCTTTTCTGTTTTTATTTCCATTAAGATGTAAATTGTAAATAACAAAGATGAGGATAAAATAGTTTTTGCCTTTTCTCTAAATTTAACACACATTCAATAATATCAGATAATGATACGTAAGATTAATCTTTAAAGAAATATAGACTATTGTTTCCCATTTTCATTTATTAAGAAATTGAAAAAGATATTTCCGTCTTCTTTGATTTAATTTTGCTATAGAATTTTTAATTTGTTTTGTTATAATTTTGTTATAGTTTCCGAACAATCTTCTTTCGATCTGTTTCATAACTGACACTTGTTACGTATTACTTATGGTTTGTAATAATAAATGTCTCTACATAATAACCGTTGACATATTCAAGGAATTTTGTCATAAATGTTTTCGATACGAAATTGGAAACTTATGCAAATGTGAGACTAAATAATATGACGAAACAGCAGATGATGTATCATCGAGATTTACACATCTGTGTGTCTCCTTGGTTCCCAGCTATCGCTTCACATGACGCGCTAACTATGATTTATAACCACCGAGTTATGTACAGAAACTGTTTCGCCCAGACATCCAGTTTGGACCGTATTAAGAACCTTATGTACTATAAATCAGTATTTCTGAATAGCAGGTTTTGATTAACATTCAATCAAGTAGAGTGCTCCAATATACCGAGTTCGCGTTGCAAAGCGTAGAAAATTTGACTTATTATATTATTTAAGTAAAAACTATTCGAGAAAAAGTCGCATATAAATAGTACGGTATAAAAGATAATCTCGCATATTCTAACATTTCTCAATGTGTCGAATTTGTTGTTTTTATAAAAAAAATTTATAACAAATAGAATATGCAAACATCAAGAGCTGCACACATTTTGAAACGGACTTGTTGAAAAATTATTAATTATTACGAAGAAAGAATACGTCAAATGAAACGTTATTATCATTCAGAATTGCATCGTGTATACCGTAAAATTATTTTTGTTATTAATATTTTCCCGTGTGTGTACGCTTTGTCGCGATATTTATATCTTTTTTAATATAAATTATAAATTTCACGCGCGCATAAGTAATATGCATGTGTAAATTATATAAACAAATATAATATTTTCTGCTTTGAAATTTCATAATATACACAAAAGTAGGAAATACTATCAAATTGTCAATAAATTTTCCAAAAATAAGTAAATAGTAATTATTACTAAACGTAATGTTCTAATATTAAAATAATGTTCGATGTGTAAAATTTAGAGATTATCTACGAAAAAAAAAACATGAATGAAAAATACAAACAGCTGCATGAAAATAAATAAATCTGTCGCAGTACCTCGAGAGAAAGAATTATAAATCAAAAGTCTTAACATGAAAAAAAGAACTTACGGGCAAGAAATCTTACGGGGGGAGTATCATATACGTAGGTCACGTATTATCTACGCAGATTACAAGGATAGTTGACATAGTTCGCATGCCGACGTAGCTGTTGTGGAACTATTGTTGTTTACACGCAATTGCCCAATGTCGGTGTTCGTTCTTTGTATATCCATGAGAACTCATCACAACTTCTTTATACGATGAATACTACTCGGAATCGCTTATATCAAATTGCAAGTGCGTACAGCAACGAAAAAGAGAAGACAGGATGGAGTGCACATGCGTATTATGTGCGTATGTGTGGAGAGAGAAAAAAATATGCGGATAGACCTCGATACGGGGAGAGAAGAACAAAAGGTTGAGGGAAGCGGGGTTGTTGCAGAATAAAAAAAGAAAAAAAATCGAGAGACGGAAGGAGAAGACGGGGAAGCGGCTCGTACGCTTCTGCAGCGTCGGCAGCATCGCGTTGTCACGAATCGTGTTGTTCTCCATGTATATATGTACACGTTGCATCCAGCACCCGATGCTGCGTGCACGTGTAAACACGTAGACGTCGTCGCGGCTGCAGTGGTGCATCGTGCGGAATGCAAAGTAAGACACTCGGTGATCGCGCGCAACGTGAGCTGCAGCCTACCTGTAAAGGAAAGTTCCGGGCACCCGCTTCATCTACGTGATTTTTCGCACTGCCGCGATGTTCTAAAATTCACAGACGAAAAAGAAAAGATGTTGGTACGCCGAGCGCTTCCGACAATTTATTATTTTTGCACGAAAAGATTTCGTTAAATCTACGGAATTTACCTAATAAAACTACGGAAGCTAAAAACAAAGGAAAACAAAAACAAAAGTGAGGTATGTTTAACGCAGTGGAGATTATTTATTATTTTTGCACGCTTAGATCTCTCCGATTTCTCTGGAAATAAGTTTTTCCTTTTCGAAGAAATCAAATCAGTAACATCATTTAAAATAGAATTTAATAGAAAAATGGCAAACTCCTTTTCCATTAACCTAATAAAATTTACTGGAAGACCAGAAAAGAAGATGTCGGCGCATGTTGAGCACTCAGTTCGCCGACAGTTCGCTATTCCTGCACGCAAGGATTTCGTTAATAACGTACTACGTCTTCGTAGAAGAGAAATTTTAAAGGAATACATCATTTTGAAATAGCAAGAATGAAAGTAATTTTTTACATAAAATACATAGCATAGTAGATAAGTAATAAGTTTTCCTATTTGAATAGGCACTTATATGTTTTAAAACATAAAAAAATATGTATATGCGTACTTCATAAGCATCTTAATTGTTTATATAATTACGAAAACGACATTATTATATTAAATAATTATTTTAAATAATTGAAGTTACATTGTTAAAAGTGATTACATAAATTAAATATCATAAAACCTAATAAAGAAACCTAATAAACAGTTTCTTCATTATGAATAATGCATTTTTTATGTGTACTAAAATTTAAGAAACTGGTAGAATTATTCATTTGTTTTATATTCAAACAACATTGTATGTCATATTAAATAAAAAAAAAATTATTTTGTTTATCTTCAAATTTTATTCAAAATAATATATTGCCTTAATGCTACCTAACGTTTCAAATATTGAACATTGCTAACAAATTTGTATCTAGAGCGGACATAAAATTCCTATTTAATTCCTATCCTAAAATTCCATTATCAAATAACACTATGGCATGCAATGTGTTAATATTCACCCTTTTGCGCAACCAATTCAAACGAGTAAATATAGAGTTCTCGATTCTCTGCAAAAAGCCAAATAGATATACATTTTTGTAAATATTAACTTTGTAGAAACTCTCTTTCGTCTAATATTTACAAAACGATATAAATGATTAAAAAATCAGTAACATTGTGTAAATCTTTGCACAGAATATTTAAGTATGTATGAAACGAAATTTGATAATTGATATAAAAGCTTATTAGACCAAAGATTATTAAGTTTTAAAAAAATCAATAGTAGAAGAAATAGTATTTTATAGACGTATCTTTTATCAATATTTTTAATTTTTTTGAAAATTATTTTCCAAAATATGATCTTTTATTTAATTCTTAGCTTCAGATAATATTATACACGATTTTCTTACGAGAGAAATAAAACTTAGAATCAGATGACACATTTTACATGAAATATGATATGAATACGAATCTCTGTATCGCTCCAGTAAAGTAATATCGGATGTGTATCACGTACAAAGTCTTCAACCTAGTTGCGAAAACGCATGATAAGATTTATTAAAGATAAAATGACTAAAATGCGCTCATTTCACAAATGACCCATCTGTCACTTGTTAGATGTAATACTTTCAAATGATCTACTTATGTCATTCTGAGTTGATTGAGGGTTATTTGGCAAAATTGTGGGATGACAATCAATAAATACGACGGTACTTTAGTAGGATGAATCGATTGATGTAAAGAAAACGCATTGATGCAATATTAAAAAAATAAAATTGCACATTGCTATTTTACAGTACCAAGAAGAAAGTTATTTATCGAGTCACTTGATGACTCGTTATTGTACATGACAACATTGAAGTAAAGATGAATAACAATCATAACGTTTTTAAATATTCTTTTTCTGTCTTAATCTCTCAGCAAATGTGACATTAAATCGAAAGATTTTAATAATCATTTTTCAAAAGATAAAGAATGATATATCTTATATAGAGAGAAAGAAACAAGGAATTTATACAAAATTTAGATCAAAGTAAGTATGTGTTTCAACTTGAAATTTTCGATTGATTAGAAAATCGGACAGATGTAATAAATGTTTGCACTAATAGCTCATAATTAGATTGAAGTCTTAATCGGAAGTTGTAATCGGGAAAAATTGTGTGATTTCATCGCATATAAAGCACGTGTATCGCGCAGTATCGATCGTTAAAGCACGATTAACGCTAATTGCATTATTTTCCAACAAGAAATAAGCGCGTTGATAAGTATCAAATGATTTCGAGCGACCTGGAAAGACCGGATCGTATTGCGACGTGGCTTGGCTTCCGCTATGACGGACCGCGATAAATTACGAGCAATCAAGAAATAAGATTCCCCTAATGCAATTTTTTTCGACGCAAGTTATTTGCAAGTACTCCATCCATGTCTGTCTGACTACGACGAACCGGGCAGAGTCTCAATAATTACGCTCAGCATTCTGCTATTTTTCATTCTTTGTCTCTCTCCCTCCCTCTCTCTATCTTCATCTTGCTTCTTCATATCGCCGTGTGGCCTTCGCGCATTTTCCCTGTTCACGTGCACTCGCGTCAGCGCTAATAGAAGAATGCAATGATCGAACTAACGAGAGGGAAATGAACGTTTTCGCGAGAGAGGAACGAAGAAAAATAGAGATCTGGCGCGAGAAAATTGCGACAGGTATTACATATAGCAACGAAGAAGAGAATACGAAATGACGTATTGGTAAGAATTGAGCGCATTTTTCCAAAGTGACAAATGCACCTGATTATCGTCCCGGTACGGTGAGCATCGATCGCTCCACGAGATCCACGCGATACCCTGTCATAGTCGAAGCGTGCCATCCAGGTGACGGATTGATCACTATTCGACCTGCCGTAATCGTGAGCATTCGAGCGAATATCCGAAGACTACCCGACAGCTGACGTTTCCCAATGTCTTACTATTCTACTCTTCTGTGTGTGCGTGTGTGTACATAATGTACATAATGTACATAATGCATATGTAATTCAAACAAATGTAATACTCCGTTGAACATAATCCTATGTATTTACTGCTATCTCGTTACAACGTTCGGCAAAAACACATTGGAACAACTCCAATGAAGTAATATTAACAAAAAAAATCCATCGCAAAAAACATACAATATGCATTATGTTATCAAATAGGTTATTTTTTATTTAATCTTCTTCATTAATTTGAAATTGATTTTTTCTTAATACACACAAATCTTTTTATTAGCAATTCTATAATAATGTTACAGATCCAACTGCTCAAGTTTTATATATAATATTGTATAATATATAAAAAATTTTGTAATGACATCTATAAAAGTGGTGATGTACACTTCGATTTTCGATCTATCAAACTTTTATATAATCTTCAATTACTATTCACTCTTTCGATTTGGCTCATATCTAAATTTTTTATTTAATACAATTACATTTAATACGATATAATTTTTCATCAAAGAAAAAAGGTGAATGTTAAACATACAGTAATATATTTTACCTTATTATTTATTTTAAAGTTATCATGTATGTATGGTAATTTGTTTATCATAGCATTAAGTGTAATATATGAATATGCAAAGATGCCGAAAGCTTCCAGAGAAATATATTGAAATATATGTCTAAAAAACTTACTTACAAATTTGAATTATAATTTAGAATAGAGAATAATCTTTTTTCTCCTTGTCAATGCGTGTATGTGTTGCACCCTCTTTAATAAAAGTATTAAAAAATGTTAAAAGCAAAAGGCTTGTTCACCGAGCAAGATAAAAATATTCATTTCCAAAGTAATGAAACATTAAGTTCAAGCTAAATCTACTGCATATAACACAACAAACGTATATTTAAAAAATAATCATTGGAACGCTAAATTTGCAGCGTCGTAAATTTACCGCATAATCTTACGTTATAACCTCCAGCAAAACCTAGCCTTTCCATCCTAGTAAGCTCCGCATTAGTCGCCGTCGGAATGAGTCAACAACCCTGATAGCAGCGAAAAAGATCGTGCCAAGTACGAGTACAAAACAACATTTACTTCCATCGAAATAACCGCGAAAAATATTCATCAAATATGCAATAAATCTATCTGGAGAAACAGTTTTTAATGCTATCTTTATCCTCAAAAAAACAAAAAAGTAATTAATAGATATTTATATTTATATTATATATTACAAATATATTATATTTAAATATATTTCCACAAATCTACAAAATGTTAAGAAAAAGATGTCATAAATATTACAAACGTCTTTTAATCATTTTTCATATTCTAACGTTCACTGAATCCGAATGAATTCATTTACAGAAAATGACAAATAGCAAGGCTAATATATCAGGATCAAATTAAGGATATATATGGACGCGCATTAGAATTTCGTAGTCACGGAAATGAGGTCCCTGTCGTGAAATCCAAGAGATATACGATCCAAATATGATAATGGTCACGCTCGCGAAGTGTCGATCGTAGGTCCATTTATCACGTCGACATACAGCCATAGGGATAAAACGTCTTTACGGATCAAAGTGACTTCTGTACGAAATGCACGCGATAACTCCTACCGACTTCATAATGAAAGGCTCGCCTTAACCTTGGATAGATCATGGTTAAACGAACACATGTTAAAGGTAAATCATTGTAAGTTTGCATGTCCAAGTATAAAAGACAAGCATAAACTTGACGTATATAAAGAAGAAAAAGGAAGAGAATATATGTGAAGATTAAAATAGTTTCCACAATTAAATATATATCCTAATATTTTAATATTTGTTGATTTAAAAGATTTGAGAAAAGATATCACATTTATTTTCTTCAACATATTTTCCATATATCTTTATACGCAATCATTTCTCAAATTTATAAATACTTATATCGCGTAAAAGTTTTCTTGCATGAAATTAACTAAGTTACAATAACACTTATCGCATTCTTTCATATTGTTTTAATCTTTCGCGAGAAAAGAAATCGCTCGAAACAGCGTCAACTTTTCGTGGTAACTGTTTAAGATTTCTCCGCTGCACGATATAACCTTGCTTTGCATTATACCATACATCTATAAACAAGAAGAACGAAACAGAGAAAGGAAATGCTAAAAAACCGCTGACATGTTATAATTCAGGGTGTGGAGCGGCGCGATCGATCGTTATAAACTGTTAATTCGCGTGTTGCTGTACACGTCATACAGTTTACCTATGCATGCTATTTGCCCCATGTGTCATACATCACTCCTTGGTAAAACCGTTGCGCTAGCAAGGAACAATTTTCAGTGACCTTGGAGAGGTCTACTACTTCAGCGATCCACGCATTTATCTTAAATCACGAATACGTTGCATAAATTTCAATTAAATGTTGCAAGAACTTATTTGCGTATCCAACATTACGATAAATACATATATGCGCTTTTTGATAAATATAGCCGTTTAATTGGCTGTCTATCAGCAATAGATGTAATTCCCCAAATGCATTTAGGAATCCAACCGTAAATGAACGGGCTAACCAGAGTAATATGTTATGACCACAGCGTTCGAGCGACTATGCAAGCATTTCAAGCGTGGATTTCATGCGTGTATCAATGAAACACAACATCAGTATCACAATGCAATGACTAATGCAGCGCTTAATGTGTTAATCGACCAACAGCACATTATTATTACTACAATGTTTAAGCATAGAATGCTTCTAAGATGTTTAATCGAATTACATTGATGAAAAATATGATATACAAACGTATAGATTTACAAATTTTTTGTGACTAAACAATCGTTTAAAACTGCTTATTCTATTGCTATTCAGTTCTAAATATAAGCGTGATTGCATATATTTTACTATTAGAGCAATACAGCAAATGTTTATACGCTTGACATCTTGTTTATATATTCGAGACATTCCACTTTTAATGTTTGTAATTCAAAAGCAGCGCGGATCTGTACATTGGTGTTATATTTTTTCATCAATGCGATTAGTAGAGTACACTAGTAATATTTGTTGAAATAATTTACAGATAAATAAGCATTCAGAATTAATCTTTTTAAAGCATTCCTGTACCGTCCTTTCTAGAAGCAAATAAATCTCATATTTACCACAAAAAATCGTATATAAGTGTTAATTAAGTGTTAATTAAGAAAAGATTGAAGACAATTTAATTTTCTGTGTAAAAATATTTAACGGTAAGCTCATAAAATTATAGAAGTTTCTACAGAAATGGGGAAACCCTATTTTATAATATCTTCAGCGGTTGCTTGTCGTAGTTATCCTTAAAACCTATACTGGTTACATGATACTTGCGCACGAATAATATAACGTGATCCGTTTAATACTAAAGTCAGTTGGTTTAGAGCTTAAGATAGCGAAATCCACTGAAATAACATATCCTGTTAAAATGATACGTATAGAATATCTTGAAATTGCCAACGCTACAGAAACTTTTAAACCAATTTAGAGTTTGAAACCCTCCAGTCTAATTTCTTTTTTTCAATTTTTATTCAAACTTGCAATATGTTCGCCATATAAAATAGTATTATATTTTAATATATAATTAAAATACATTAAAACATGTATTACACGTATATACACTACGTATAACACATGTATATATAAAATATGCATACTGATTAAAATTATTTATAATAGTAAAAAAAAATAGAAATAGTAGTATTCGCGTATATAATTCTTTTTAATTCGACAAATTTAAAAATTTTGCTCAACATCTAATTATATTGTTGGAATACCTCTATTCTGTGTGTGTGTGTATGTGTGTGTGTGTGTGTGTGTGTGTGTGT
>NW_012130141.1:802880-805551 GCF_000143395.1 Atta cephalotes
GTGTGTGTGTGTGTGTGTGTGTGTGTGTGTGTGTGTGTGTGTGTGTGTGTGTGTGTGTGTGTGTGTGTGTGTGTGTGTGTGTGTGTGTGTGGATATTATAAATATCAAGAAATAAAACAAAACTTTTACAAGAGAGATTCTTACGAGTAATAAAAAAATTTTCTAAAGACATTTTTAATAAATGAATATCAGATATTTCATAAATAGTTTTCTAGACAGTTCTACCTTTAAAATTGTATATCATTTCATTAGATATATCGTATTATGGAACTTATGCGGGACTCGCGCAATCTCCGACAAAATTTACGTTATACGTATATCGATCAATAACCACACTTACATACACAAACTATCACTGCGATTAGCGAGATTAGTTTAGGTCGATGCGGCGTACACAGGCGTAATTAGAATGAACATTTCTACTTGCAGATATATTACAACTGATTATTAAATGAATATGGAAGACATATAAAGATATACCTGTACATATTATAATGCATAAATAAATGAATAATAGTCACAACTGAATTATTCAAGACATGACATCCGCTTGAATATTATATATTTTTATCATTTGTTAATATGTTATTTGTAAAATATTATATACAACAATTATGTGTATCTCAATAAAATTCTATATTAAATATTTATTGTAAATTATCCGATAAAATCAAGTCCAAGTTTAATAAAGTTAAATAAAACTTTCATTATAATTCGCACTTAAATGGCTATGAATTTTTGTATCTTTTCTTTTACGAGGTACCGATAAGTATATGAATTAAAGTTTCATTAAAGATTGGATTTCAATACATTATCCCGATATAACATTTTATTAATAGCGTGATTCATTTTTTTTTTAAGGAAAAAAGTATTAACGATAATGAGTGATACTAAATGAGCTTATGCAAAATACATTATCCACATTTAATTTCAAGGGGAATAAAATTAAATTTCTTGAAATTACCTAACACCTGCGAACAAAAGTTGCATAATACGCGTCACTGATGAACTGTTTAATATTTATGTTTTCATGTTTTTTACAAATATATCAAGTAAGAAAAAAGAATAATCAAATACTAATTACCCACGACTACTTTAGAATACACAATGCGTTAACTACATTAAGTCTACATTAAACGCATTAGTCAGTAAAATTAAGAAACGAAATTAATTAATCTTCGCTAATCTAGTGCATCTATGAATGAAAATTCCATGTATGGAGATATGAGAAGCATTTCTCTGGTAAACTGTCATCTTCCTTTAATGTTCCCGCATAAGTAGGACAAATTCCGGAAAAAAACTTAGTAGAGACGCAATCTAAAAGAAAATGTCGCCACCACAACGACAAAACATCCATGACTTCTAACTCGGCGGAGGCGAAACTCATACAACCTATAAGCTTTCCCTCGGCAAAAGCCACTCATCTGCGGCGCCAGGGTGACTCGGTCCGCTTGAAGTGGTCGAGGGAACGAAACGTGGTGGACACGTTGCGGCGAGAAGGTTGGCCTGAATTATGAAAATAATATATGCGGGCCGAGTCAGGTGGAAATTAAAATGCCACAGTCGCCAGATTAAGAGTAACACATAGCGTGGGAGCCTAGAGAGCGCATAAGAGAAAGAAATAAGGGAGGGTAGGAGAAAGGGGGATTCGTTTCCCCCTTTAAGCTTAGCACAGACGAGGTATGAGCTAAAAGTAGCGTTGGAATCGAATGCATTTTAAGCGGTATTATTTTGTACACTGCGGTGTACATATTTAGTTTCTTTTCTTTTTTTTTTCATTTAATTCTTTTATTTGCATTATAAAAAAAATACTGGCTATTCCAATATATAGAATGTATAGAAGGTACAGTGCAAAAAGTAAGTCCGTTATTCACCATATTCGTATTTGAGAGAAGTTATATCTGTATTTTTCGACTTATGAAAAAATGTGATTTACCCAGCTAAAAAAAAAAATCCGAACTTTCTCTCTGAAATATGCATTCAATTACGATTAGTTTCTATCTTTTGTCCGCTTTTGATCTTAGTCAAACTTTAAACTCGAAAATTTGAAAAGTCATTAGCGTCCTACTTCGAGAGATATCTCATTTCTTAAAGTATCATCATTAAACATAATTCGCCAAATATCTATATTTACTATCTATCAATTACTGCAATTCTACATGCAACTCTACCTATAGCAACATACTCAACATCTGTAATTAATTCAGAAGCTATAGTTTTAATTAGACTTGAAAATGATGAGATATTTACATTAACATTGTGTCATGAGCAAATAGCAATTACCGCGATACGACGCAGAGAGGATATGTATAAAAAGTTTTGCGAATAATCCGCGTATATATAGTGCGTATAATCGCAATAAACCTCTCCTTAGACTCTCCGAGGAAACTTGTTCGAAAACCGCTCCAGATTCGGAGCAGTCCCCGCACTAGTCTGCGTAGATAGTAGGAACATGTCGGAGTTGGCTGCCCAGGCAGCCCAGGGCGTCGTAAGGAAACGGCCACAAATAAGGGACGGCGGATAAGGACAGACAAGCGAGCGGTGCGGCGCGGAGAGAGGCGACGAGAGAGAGTGGATCTCGCACGCGAACTCGCGTGATCCACATTGACGCCACGCTCTCGCTCTCACACGAGAGAGAGAGAGAGAGAGAGAGAGAGAGAGAGAGAGAGAG
>NW_012130141.1:813001-815387 GCF_000143395.1 Atta cephalotes
TATATATATATATATATATATATATATGTGATTGCTCCTACATAGGAATTGCAGGATTTTTTTTACATTAACATTTTATACATACTCTCTATTTTCTACGGATAGCCCCATATCGCACAACTTGAAATTTTTATTTGCTGCAGCCAATTAAAAGTGCTATTTTACCATATAATTTGCTGCAACGACCAATCTTTTCTTTCAGTGTGTGATTTTGTATTTTATCACGCATCATTATTTCGTGCATCAAAATTGCTTGAATGTCAGATAGATCCAAAACTAACAATTTAAGAAATCATAAGAAAGCGGCGTGAAAACGATAGAAAACATGAATAAATAGAACAGAACAGCGTGGAAAATTCAGAATGACCTAGTTTCTAATCTAGTCAATAACAGCAAATTTAACTTCGTTACCGGAAGTAAACCGCTTGAATCGTAGTTTTAAAAACCGCCGGTAATTACAACTTTTGTTAATTAATATTGTTGATTTCATATATGTATACACATATTATATGTATACACATACAGATTTTCTCTCCATATTTTATTTAATATCGTCTCACTTTCTATGAGTCGTACGGATCGTAACAATTTCTAGAACAATTTCTAGAACAAACTCTACTTTTTCAGCTGTATACTTAGCTGTGTCGTGAGTTTAATAGAAACTGTAAATATACAGGTTACATTACTTTTTATCACAATGAATATCACTACGTAATGCACATGGTAAGCGTGTATTATATGATTAGAACGATTTCAACGGGCGAGCTAGCACTTATTATAAAGGTTGTTAACTAAAGCCATTATTACTCAAGCATGCGAACGCGCACGCGGACTGGTAAATTTGTTGATAAAATCCGAATCATTCGACCAACAGTGTAATTGACATTTGGTGTGTTCGAGCGCGCGTATCCTTAAAATCCGAAAACGCAAGAACAAAAAGAAATAATTTTCAGATAGCGATGGTTATTTAAGTAGCGAAATAATGAGATATCGAAAACCGATATTCAATTATCGCCCGCTTAAAACTGATAAGCCCAGCTCTCATGATTTTCGAATATAGACAAGAGCACATTTTCTTCCGTCAATGCTCTGAGTAAAAACACACTATTCTAATACAATTATAGTCCAACCAGATCAAATCATAATGAGATTATTCTGAGAATTTTAAAACTTGATACGGTCTCTTTTTATTTCCTTTTTTTTTCGACAAAGTAAAAGTGAGATTTAAATCCCTTAAATACTCGACTCCCCCAACTCCTAACTCGTAAAAAATGTCATTCCAATACAATTTGCCGCTTATATTTCCATAATTATTCATTCTATCAGAAATTGTTATAAAATCATTTCTAATAATAATGAAAAATAAACTTCATCATATTAAGTTACAGAGAAATTAAATTAAAAATAAGCAAAAAATATATTTTTATATAAAAAATTTAATAGAATTGTAATTTTGGTGCTGATTATGAATTCGATATAAAAGCAGTTTGATTATACTTAACATATTTTATCTCAAGCTGAAAAGGGAATGTGGACAAAATTTTTTTCAAAATTTTCAAGAACGTTTCTATTATTGGGAGTACAAATTAGTTCGGTCCGTTTTTTTGTGTTCAAAAATGCATTTATTTCAAAACAAAATGAATGAACAGTTCAATTAAAGTAAAAAAAAATATTGTCCATCGCTGCCTACTACTTTTTCCCATCTCTCAGACAATTTTCGATTTCTGCGAAAGAAGTAAACCGGTGACTTGCCAAATCGTGCTGCATCCTTCGGAACAACCAGTAATCAGAAGGAGCAATGTCCGGAGAGTACGGCGGGTGCGGTAAAACATCCCATTTGAACATTTCCAAATATTTTTTTACGACTTTAGCGACATGAGGCCGAGCATTGTCATGAAGAAGAATAACTTTATCATGTCTTTGCTCGTATTCCGGCATTTCCAGTTTTTCTCGCAATGCACGGCTCAAACGAATTGTAGCCGATACCGATCGCCCGTAATGGAAGGTTTCGCCAGCTCATAGTAAACAAGACCCTTTTGGTCCCACCAGATACAGAGCATGATCTTCGAACCATGAATGTTCGGTCGTGATGTTGATGTTGAAGTCGATGGCAACGATTGACCGGGCTTAGCGTAGTATTCTTCTTGGGATTGTAGTAGAATATCCACTTCTCATCTCCAGTCACAATCCGATGCAAAAAAACCTTTTCTCTGTTGTCTTTGAATCAGCTGTTCACAAGTGAAAAATCGCCTTTCAACGTCTCTCAGTTTCAGTTTATAAGGCACCCAATTTCCTTGTTTTTGAATCATTCCTCTCTTTGAATCATGGCTCTCAATCATACAGAAACGGCTTGTTGAGTTACTCTCAATGATTCTGCAAGCTCCTC
>NW_012130141.1:815407-820816 GCF_000143395.1 Atta cephalotes
TTATATATATATATATATATATATATATATATATATATATATATTTATTGAAATCTTTATAAAGTATAAGTATTATCCAAATAAAACATCGCGTTAATCATTGTTAGCGTTAAAAAGCATGCGAAAAGTATTCAACTCTCATCGCTTATAAACGTAAGTCATCTATATATACAATAGTATAATATAATAGTACCTATAGCAATCAACTATATGAATCAAAACTCTTTATTAAATTTGCTAAACTGGCTTCGGAAATTGACCAACAATTCCGTTCTCCACAGCTTCTTGACCGCTTCTGCAGTTACGAATTCGACTATTGCTCTCTAGGAGTTGATCAGCAATGAGAACTACCTACCGCAACTTGTGGGTACTAACAGCAGGCAAAATCCGCCTGCTGGACTCGAGAAGTTGATCGACTACGAGACAGTCTCACCATCACTGACCAATGGCAGAATTCATCTACTCGCTTCCGGAGTATGATCGGTGGCATCCATATTCCGCCTCCTTTGAGGTCAGCCAGAGGCAAAATCTATGCTTCGCTAGTCTCTAGAGGCTGACCGATAACGACCTCTGATATCCTCAGATCGATATAGCGATTCTCTGTGATCTGCGCCTGACATCGCTGTTGAGCGGCAAGTCCACCGAGCCTCGAATTCGACCGGTGAGGAAGTACAACATGGAAAAGATTCTATTCATATCTGAATGGATTCATTCCTAAATGCGATTCGATTTGCAAAAAAAAGAACCAATAATCTTCGCTGACTATTATTTCGCACTAAATAAATATTCATTTCCTTTTAAGATTGTACAAAATAGAGACACTTTAATAATAATTTTGTGACAATCCTTCTGTCAACTATCGATAAATGAAGTGTGATAAATCATGTATTCTATTAATATTGCTGTTAACTGTTATTCGTATTTATAATTTACATTTATTAACATATATTTGTTATCTATCATTATTTTCTCATATAATAATATTAATCGCAAACTATGTGAAACACTATAGTTATTATTACACACATTGTAGTATTATTAATAAATAATATTATTAATTAATAAAGAGAGATGGATAATATATGAATATTAAATAATAATTAATAGTATTATTAATCAAAGATTATTAGGCAAAGCTGATTTTAAACACATTTAGGAAAAATCGATATTATCGATTTTAGCTTCAACATCTGAGTTTCTAACTGATTAGAATGCGAAATTGTTACCGAGTTTAAACACTCGAACACAGAACTGTGTTGTATATTAACAATAAGTTGACTATGTAGATTATGCATGCATCGATTTTTCGAATGTAATTATATTGAAGACTTATGAAGTCACGCAAATAAGAGTTCACTTAGTGATACCTTAAATATAATAGAGCTTAAAGGTCAATGGAATTCAATCAAAAATTGAAAATATGTTAAAGGTTATGATATATCGCTTTTTATGAACGGCATTTACTTTATCTATTTCGATTCACCGTCTGATAATTCTACGAGTTCAGAATTACGACTTGATATAATTAGAAGTGGGAATTTTATCGCAGTAATTTACCATCATTTACGCTGAGAATATTCCGCGTTTTACGTCAACAATTTATCCTTATTTATGTTAGATCCGGATGTAAATACAGGTTATTCCGGGTTATTCTGCTTCGCGGTATTCACCGTATTAATTCATTAGACCATATAACCATAATATAAAGAATTTTAATTAAACTACGATTGCTTTACATTCTCTAAGGTCTTAAGCTAATACCAGAGTCATTAAATATATAATTCTTGTTGATCTTGTGCTTGATAAATTACGTTCCTTTTCTAAGACGTTCACTCTGACACATAAAATCATATATTTAAGAAGAAAAACTAAAACGTAGTATTTGCTTTTCTATTTTATTAAAGAATATAAAATAAATTTCTAGTTTAATACTGTTTTCCTTATTATTTCTGATAAATATGTCTCAAGTCTTGTGAATAAGTCTAAATTTAACATTCGCGGAGAAAAGATCTCCAATAAAATAGACAGGAAGGTTTCAAATACGATATCTAGATTCGCATTTCAGTAACAAGTTACAAATATTTAAATTTAATTTTTCATTTATTCACATTTTGTCAACGTAGATTTTATTTTATTTTATTTAAAAATAGAAATCTTTCGCCTTTATTTCAAAAGAATTAACACATACAAGAATAATATGTCGTTTCTTTATTTTCAATCTTAATAATATCTATAAATAATTAATTTTTGAGAAATAGACATAATATCATAAATTTATGACTTTAGAAATTGGATTCCAAATTGTTTCGTTCCCTGCTTGCGTAGTCACGTAACAAATAGTAGGAGAGTAAGAAGTGGCAAACTATAGAGAGACATGAGTGCCGGATATAACATAAATAAGGATAAACTGTACAGAAATTCTACATGTTTTAGAGTAAATAACTATCTATCTATTCAATATAATCTTCATATATTTAATCAAATATTAATATGCATTTGTAATGTTAAAATATAAAAAACAAATTAGAAATTTAAAATTTAATAATCAATTTTAAAACAAAATGAATTTTAATGTACGAAAAATAAAATGACATTGCATAATATATATATGTTATATATTAAATTAAAAACATGTGCAAAAAATATTAAACTTTCTAATGCAGATAGTTTAAAATGCATGTCAAGTTTGAAACTGTTGTAAAAATAACTCTTTCTAAAATTAATGGATAAACTTTTCCCATATATTAAAATATAACACATTAAAATATATGCGTTAGATTTGTTATATGGACAATATTTAAAAATTATAATTAGTCTGTATTGAAATTAATCATAGTTTGCGAAATCTATTAAACATCAAGCAATAATAGGAAACGAGAAACATCAATAGCGATCTACAAATACGAATACGAAATAACTAATTGTATTTTCGATCATGAATCGAAAATAACTTATTATTATTATCAGTTATAAACACACTGATTTTGTAAATGTCATTCGAAATTATGGATTAAATTCTACATTTAGTACGTGAAAAGTGTACATACGATGTTCACACGCGCATATTTGTGCGAGCACAAATCAAGGCTTTGATCGCAGTTGTAACAGGAACTGTAATTTCGCTTTCGTATCGGTGATTTGTCTTCGCCTTACATCAGCAATAATGGCTGTGTGTTAGGACTTGTGCCATTTCAGGCGTTTCCAGGCGCGGTATCTGGATGAATTTGTGTGTATTACATATGCACATGCATTGCATGCGAGCATTTGCGAGCGATTTGTGATTTGTACAAGTATCATATTATAGATACTTTGAAGAAATCAGAGATAAGAAAAATAAGAAAAATTATATGTAAATTAAATATTTACTAAACAATATTTTATCCTATTAAATTATATTGTTTTATATTTTATGTTTAATAGGACAAAATATTATATGCTGTAAACATATTGTTTTTAGTAAATTTTTTTTCATAAAACATTAATACATGTATTTAAACAATAAAAGCTTCGTTACATGTTAAACAAATGTTAACTTTTATATTTGAAGAATATTTTCATTAAAGACTATAAATTTTAGCAAATTTAGATATTTGTAAATTTGCAATATATAAAAGAAATATATAATAACAAAATACATTCACAGTCATAATTGCATAAATTTTTTTAAAAGTTAGTACTTATCAATATGAAATTAAAATAAATTATAATTTCACATTTTTAGTCTATTTTATCATTTATAGAACGTGTAATTTATTATATATTCTGTAAATATTATGTTTTCTCACCTATTATATTATATATAACTTTACTTACTATTCAAGTTACTAGTTAAGTTGTATCTCTAGTGTTAAAGGTAGAGAGTCTAACACTATATCCGTCTAATATATCATTACCAACATCCATCTTTTCTGAGAACAAGCATAAATGCTATTATTCGCCATTATTTACCTAGATGCACTTTCTTGACATCGTGGCATGCAGGTACATTAATTACAAACCATCCTGTCCGCGCAAGTCTAACGGTTGTAGGTTCTCTAATGTTCATCTAAATATGGCTCTACTTTCGGAGAGACATACGGCATCGACGAACAAGAGAGAAACAGCACTGTAGATTGAATGCAACAATATTCAATACGCGGTCGTTGCACAAATTCATAGGGAAACCGGTATAACATTGACGCAAAGTATAGCAGCAAGCAGCCGCACGCATACACGTGCGTGCATGACAAGCACGTCGAATGAAACGTCTCCATAGTGAAACACGAAGAAAGAGCTTGGCAGACGGCCAGAAAACCGAGCGAGAAAACCGAGCACGCGCTGGTCTCCATACCTCAACGAGGTGGGCGTATGCTAAAATTGAAAGAAAAGGAGCGCCAGAGCGATTCGCGTCAGTCTGATTGGAGTCTGTTCTGGGACGCGTTTCTGGCTCGCATTCGAAATTCGCGTAATCGCTCCGTCCGTCTCCCGACGTACGTGCGGAGGGAGGAATCGTGACATTCCTGTCATGGCGCCGGAATAACGATGTCTGTCTCCGTTATCCTCCACGAATATTTTCCCCGAGCACCGTTGAGGATCGTTTATTTTAGGAATCCACGCAATAATAACCGTAATGTACTCCGTACTTGCGTATTTGATCCCCGACTCTCTAAATACGGGATGTCTCAAAGTTGATGGATGTTTCTATTCTAGTTTCTATTTTATGCATAAGTGAATCTATTTATTATAAATCTCATCTTTTATTAAGCTTTATTTGCTCATTCTCTATTTGTGGAAATTTAATATTAATCATTGAAAATAAAAAACATTCACAAAAGTAGCACGTCTTTCATAATTTATCATATATATTTTAGTATAGTTGTAATTAATTAACAAAAATTAAAAATAATATTGTAAAAATACATTTTTTTTAAAGAAAAATTAATTTCAGATCTACTAAGAAATATATAATAAAAATATATCAGACACATAGAAATATAATCCTATGTTTGAATATCCCAATATTTCAGTCGGATTTCCAGACATGTATTATTCGATGCCTGCAACTGAAATCGACGAGTTTTCTATTCCTTCCTAGCCAATGATATTAATTTCCTATGGGATTAAGAGAATCCCTTCTTTGTTGTAAGAACAATAATGTAAAAATCTTAAATAAAAATTTCAAGTTGTTTCGATATATGGGGCTATCCATCGAAAATAGAGAGCATGTATAAAATATTAATGTAATTAAAAATTTCCGATAAAAAATCCTGCAATTCCTATGTAGGAACAATCACATATGTGTACATGCATATACATTGAAATTCAATACTGGCATTGCGGATAGGCTAACGTAACCAACATTTAGCTGGTGCAATCAATTAAAAATGCTATGCCATATCTTTCAGCTCATCTTTTTTTCAATGTATATAT
>NW_012130141.1:823813-848274 GCF_000143395.1 Atta cephalotes
ATTCAAAATTCGACATTTCAAACACAGTAAGAATCAAGGTTTTTGTATGAAACTCAAAGCGATATAAACTGAATATTATTAGTAGATGTTTAACCTCTCTGAAACCGCCAAATCAGCTGTCACTATGAACCATTCACAACAGCTGGAGCTATTTTTAGGGAAATGGACCGAACTAATTTGTATTCCCAATATTTTCTAAATTATTTATTAAATTATTTGTTTTAAAATGTAATATTACATTTTGAGAGTTTATAAGTTTGGTGTTTTTAAAACAACATACTTGTCAAAATTGTAGAATACAAACGTGAAGTTTTAATGCTTTCATCCATATTCGTACTTTTACTTGAAAAGGAAATATGAACGTACGTACTGTACAAATGTAATAGTAAAAAAGATATAAACGACAAATATTAAACGTCATACAAAAGTATAAAAAATTTTTGTAAATTTTAGAAATGGATCTAACAAATCGTAATATAAACATATGTGCAAAACATAATTTATTGAAAAAATGCACATATAAATATATTGTTAAATCGATGTATATCTATACCATTTATATTTTTTCTGAATTATACAAAAAATACATTGATATAAATGGTATACAAGATATATCAATTTCTCGGATTTCTTTTCATTCTCGGATTGGTCAGCTAACATAAAATTTATTTTCTCTATTGTTGGCGAAAATTTGACTCAGTGTTATCTTTTCTATCAATTTTTTGAAATTTAGTTAATAAAATTCACTTAAATTTACAAATTTTTATGACTTATGAAACATTCATATTATCATTTTTGCAAAAAAAATTTAACAGATTTGTAAATAAATCAAAGAAGATTAGAAAAATGATAAATTAAGATAATATCCGATGTAATTAAAAATACAAATAGGATATTCTTTCATTTCTGTTTTATTCATCTTTATCGCTACATACGCTGTCATTTGATTACTATTTTTTGATGCAAAAGTGTCAAAGTATAAAATGTCACGTACACTTAAAATAAAAAAGAAACGATGCCATCATTTTACTTCACGTTACACATCGGTAATAAACGCCAGTTGACAGCGGTACATCCCATAGCGTCGCGGCGGTAAAATATCAAGTCGTCGTATTTCGTTTCAGTTTGTCAGTCGGTGAAAAGTTAAATCCGGAGAGACAGAAACATCGCGGCCATGTATCCGTCGGGCGCAATATCTTGGATAATACAAATATCTTACTTAAAGGAATGAAATCAGCGACCCAGTCATAGAAGATCGGATTCTATCGGAACGTCTTGCTGTTTTGCATTTGAATTCAGTTAAGAGTCGCACAGTTCGGTCGTTCGCTCAAGTGGTACCTGTGGATACCGGCGAATCTCGGTAAGGATGTGTTTTGCTGACGAAGGCAGGTCCTGCGCGCGCGATGCTCTGACAATGTTTATTTTTATCGAACGAAATGCTTATCGTACCTTTGCGTGCCTCAAAAGCAATGTATAACCGCCTACTCGCATACATAAAGACGAAGAACGCGCTGCACGTTCCCCCACGTTCCGCCTTCGCAGCCACCCTTGTCGTCGTCTATCGCGATGTTGGAAAAAAAATACCTTTTCGTCGCCCCCACGCACGACAGATTGCTTTATACTAAATTTCATCAATCGCATCTCTTAAAGGACTTTATTCGCCTGGGCAGGAACAATAAAACGTCTACGTCAGGCGTCACGCAAAAACAATTACACGTAATGTGACGCTATGTAGGAACTTACAATCAAATAATATTCGAACAATTGCGAAACGATTAGAGATAATTTCATTTCAATTGTACTATAATATGATCAACCAAAACATACACGGAAAGAATGATTTTGCTAAAATATTTAAAAATTTATCTAGATACAGATTATAATTTTGTTGTAGGAATCTCAATCTCACGTATGATGAGCAATATATACAAAAAGTTTTGATATTCTAGTAATCAGTTTAAGTATCTTAGCGTACATAATTATTTTGATAGTTTAACAAAGTTATTTTCACATTCGTATCTAACTAAATTCTAAATACTTTAGCAAAACCGTACTTTTTGTGAATTATACACTAATTTATTATGAGATATACATATAAATAGAATGTAACTATCAGAGTTTTTTTAAATATACAAATTTCTAATATCGATATATTATGTATGTTCATATACATTAATATCTGTAGTAAAGTCCGATATTCTATAACATGATAAAGCAGAAATAAAAAAAGGATAAGACTTTTACTACGATGATGTTTTATTTTAGATAAAAGTTGCGAAAAGTGCTTCCAAAATAATTCTCCTCCTTCTTAATAACTTTTAAATAATATTTTGTTACAAACATAAAACTTAGTTATGAATAGTGAGCTATAATTAATTTATAGCTCGTAACATGCTCAGCCGGGTAATAGCCGTTTTCACGTAGACTTTCTCGCAACAAATCCTTTTATCGTGCCATATTTCACTTCATAGTTTAATTGTAAAAATACTTTATTAAAGATTGTTCAGTGTAAACAATAAATATTAAATGTTACTTTTAAGTGACAAGGAAAAATTATCCCTTTACAATAAGTTATAAAAATTATCATTAATATTTATAATAAAATATCTTCAATCTTTTAATTAAAAAAATTGAATAAATTTTAATTCAATATTTAAAAAACGTTTAACTTTAGCATATTCCTCGATAAAATGTTACAAAAATCGATCGTACGACGCGAGAAATGCGAAAAATCGTAAGAAGAATCGTAAAAAGAAGCGCGCCCTATAGAAGGTTAATAGATGAGAAAACATAGTAAACAAAGTTCGTTGCTGCTATTTGAATTCGACAGTTATCCGACAACAAATAGCATGTTGGGTTTCTTTCCTCTCGTAGTATGGTTGTTTTATTTCTACGGAACAGCAGGTGCTGAGAGAAAGCGCACTTTTTTGCCTAAGTTGCTAAACCAAAACTGAACTAACTACTAACTTTTCCGCCGTCAAGCAGTTGCAAGGAATTAACGTCGCTCCCTCCAAACTGCGCTCGATAACAATGAGGAAAGAGAACAGGATGAGAAAAAAACAATGGAAACTAAAAAATCACGTAGTCTAGTTAAGAAACGCCCATTCAGTACAAAAGCTCGACAAGAATCCACACGAGCTTTATTTTCCTTCCAATACTTTGAAGTTTTAGAGAGTCCCGTCAACATCTATGCACCTAATTTATTACGAACAAAAAAAATCTTTTAAAAAATAATTAAAGTTTTAAACACAAAAAAACAAATTCCATAAATAGTTTTGCCTTTCGCTTCTTTTTCTTTTTATTATTTGCATATGAACTTTCTATATTCTCACATGATATTAAATTTCTACGAAATTCTATCATTTTTACTTTTATTTTCATAATAGAAGCGTTGAATAACTTTTACTGGTTAACTAGAAAGTAGTTTCGTCTTGCAACAAATGTAATCGCATTTAATATTAGATTTACCTTGTATTTACAATTAGTGCTTTGTACTTTAAGGAAGTTCTTAAGGAGCTTAAATCCGACATTTAAAAACATTCGTTTCATGTCATTTTGAAAATGTTTAATTTTATCTGTATAAACTTTGTAATTATGTATATCATTAACAGTATTAGCAATCAGTATTAGCACAAGAAAATTATTAAAAAGTCTATTAAATTAGAATTAGTTATTACTTTAATTATTTTTAAATATTAAAATTAACTTGTTCGATCGAGCTATTTTCTCATCTAAATCATTCTCTTATAATTTCATTATTAAAAATCATATATTACAATTATTAAAAGATTATATATTACTTTGGTATAAAGAATTATATTTATTTCACACACAAAAATATTATTTACTGTGTATGTAACATAACCCAAAAACAAATAGTTGATGTATTCATTGGTACATTTGTATTGATATATCTTATTTAAAAAGGATATCGCGTATTGATATTTATTTTTGTTTGTGAAATACTACTCAGAATTCGGAAAAGTAACTGAACGATTGTAGAAAGCAATGTGGCTACAAATTTTTCTGTTACTCGAGCCGATTAGTCTGAAGGAACCAACAGCGGCTTTTCCAATGGAAGCCGCAAAGGAAAAGTGCAAAAAAAGAGGAGAAGGAAATGGATAGGAAACGGACGGTTCGCGGCAACCACCAAAGAATTTTATTCTGGCCGCGTTTAACATCAGCCTCCCGACATTTCGGTCGAAACCGTGACTGGGAGTTTAATAGCAGCGCCCATTGTAACGCCTTAACCCCTTGCTGCTCATATACAGTTATACAGCGCGAGCTAAAACGCGGTAATGCCTATAAATTTAGACGGCTTTATCGTGCAAAAGGCGAAAATCCGCAGGATCACCCGGTGTATATTTGTGTCTGGCGGCTGAATACGCCTCGGTCGGTTTATTGCGTCCGTGATGATACTAGTGTACAGTTTAACTTAACTAACGGTGTTATCGTACTAAAAAAATAATAAAACCAGCAAAAAAATATATAATCACAAATATTTTTATATAAGTTACCGGCTAAAACGTATAAAATTTAGAAACGTATAAAAAAATTATAATAATAAATAATTTTAAAAAAGTAATCATTTATTAAGAAAATATCTATTAAAAATCATAATAATTAAAATCATAATATCGATTGTTAATAGGGTATATTTAACAATTAAAAATTATGCCTTTATTAGATTCTTCTTAATTATTCTTAAGCATGAATTATTTTTAATACCTTATTAAACGCTCGTATGTAATAAATTACATGCGTAATACATTATTCTACAAGACAGAATATATATTCAATTTTATTATATGCATAAACAATTCTATACAGTAAATCCTAGAATGGATCGTGTGTATCCTAAGGAACTTAGCTGTATCCGCTTATATGATAATCCATGATTAACAGTGAGTGCGCATGCAATTTATCTTTAGTTACAGTAATTCTTCCAGTACTTATCATCAATGTCACCTCTGTTATTCATATTTAAATTTATATTATAAACAACATGAATTACAATTAAAAATTTTAATTATTAAAAACAATACTTATTAAAAATTCATTGAGTGAATAACATTTAAATCGATCGTGTACAATAATGTAACCAAAGAACGAGATATAACAGTCAAGGAACAGAAACAGAAAATTGTGTGAAGATTAAAAAGAAATAGTCAAGAGAAATGTGATAATGCGCACCCGTCTGTTCTTGGATGACATTCTACCTTATAAATGGCTACGTGCAATCGCCTTGCAAATTCCAATACTTTGTCTCCGCCACAAGTGCCAGCTACGTAAGTAACAAGTTGTTTCAAGCGTGTCGACACTTTTGCACTTCGTTGTAAACTTTGCTCAGAAAAGTAGCAAGAAGATCTCTGAAAGTGATGCATAGCTTCCAGACGGCAGCAATAATAATTATTGATGACATAATGAAAGTTTCATGAATTGTAAACGAGGCAAGTAGCGCATCTCGACTATCTATTGTACTCGTATATACTCGCGGCTCGGGAGATAGAGTTCGGCTCGATAAGTCACGGCTCAGATAAGATACAACAGGCCAAATCTCGGCTTGTTCGACGTTCTTTCTCAATTTGTTTGCACATATAACGACAAGCCGTACAATCGAATCGATCACGAGCTACCAGTATTGTTCTATTCAAAAGTTCCTTTACAGACTCAGCAGAGCGTTGACTACCATTACTGACCGAGTTAACCGAAGCTGGGGAACTCTTCGGGTTTATTGCATCGCGACGCGGGAAGTGCCGTCTCGGATAGTTTTGGTTCAAAAGTTCGACAATTTGCGAAATCACTTTTTGTTTCGAAATTGATGTTCGGCACCAGACTCATGAATTCTCTACAAAGGTAGCGCATAATTAAATTTCTCCCGAATGTATACCGAGTCCCGCAAGTTTCCCGCAACTCTTTTTTATCCGCGGTTTCTTTGATCAAGTCGGAGTAGATTTTTCTTTAAAGGAAATAATTCTCACAAGTTAAATTGCTGCTGCAAATATCCATATTTCATCCTTTATTTAATTTGAAAAAAAAGAATGAATTACATTTCAGTCAAATTTTATAAAGGCATGGGAGTAGAACTATATCACAAGTCGATAGATAGAAAGAATTTTTAATAATTTGAACACACTCTATATTAAATTCAAACAAAACAAACTTGAGGCAATATGCGTATGATTCAGTAAAATTCAATTATTTATTTCAATTGTTTATTTTTTGTTTTGAAAATTTTGACAAAAGATTCTAACATTTAAATCTTAATAAATTATACCTTATAATTGCATAAAATATTATTTCGTTTTTATAATTTTTATTCTAATTTCTGTAGAATATCTATTCCAAGAATATCTATTTCAATATTATTTATGATTTTAGCCATATGCACCAATAATATCCAAAAAATGCTCCTTTATTTTTATTATTATCGATAATTAAATTTATTTATGTCACCAATAAATGATTAATTTTAAGGCTTTTAAAGATTGCTCTATTGTAAGTAGATATATAAAAGTGTATTCAAATACAGAATTCTAGTTAAAAGACACGATTCTACGGCGTTCCGATTTATTATAGCGGAACAATTTAATAATCTTATATCTCAAGCTGTCTTCAGTCCTCAAATAGTTTCAGATGCACACTTTTTCTATGTTTAACGATACATCGACAGTCCAAAAATAAATGGAGGCACAATCAATTACATCATATTTACAGTTCACGATAAATAAATAATATTAATAATATATTCATTACAATGCATTCATACAAACTCAGAATCTGTTATTTATTAACTTTCAAACATTCTTGATTTTCTCATATTTTATATATGCGTGCGCGCGTACGTGTATAATACAATTGTAAGCTCGAAAATTTATTTATTTGATAGATATTCATTCAAACGTTATGTGGTACCGTGAAATTGGATTAATTCAATCTCCCGTATAAAGAAAACGGAAGAGGAAAAGAGGAAGTATATGCAGCCCTGTATGCGCTCGATCTTATTCGTAAAAAACGACAGTAAGGCTGACAGGGTTCGTTTGGCAACCTGGAGCGAAACGAATGACCGCACGGAGTGGAACGATGTTACAGAAGGACCTCTTTTAAGAAGAAAAGAAAGAAGCGGAAAACCAGCTTATAAAAGAAAAGACGATGTCCCGGAAGATGGGGAGAGAAGGGAAGTGCGGAACGAAACGATCTAATGAAAAGTCACCTGACTCGCATCGTACGATCTCTAACCTGAGTATACTAGATGCGGACTTTGCATTTACTATTTTACTGGTAAACGATAGTACAGTCCAACAGACAGCTATCAATGAAGATTTTTCCAGTAATCACGCGAATGCGTATATTAGCAACTAAATCGTTAAATAACTTACAATTAGTTTTTTGATTGCGCGCGAATATGTTCCGCTATTTCGCACATTATACACAATGCTGCGACATTTTTATTTCATTTTTAAAACAAAGGTTTGGCTCAGAAATTGTCTAGAAATTGTCTGCTTGTTTGTAGAACAGTGCTTTTTAACGTAGAAACATTCTCTGCATCTATTTTAGGTATAACGCAGCAGAAAATAAAAGTGCAAAAGTTGAAAATACAAATGCAGTGGATGTTGCGATGCATACATATGTAAACATGTATCTTTTCTAGATATGTATATATATATATATATATATGTATATATTGTTTCCTGAGATTCGTACATAACTTCACAGCTGCGAATGTCCAGTGGTTGTGAAAAGTAGACACTAGAATAGTACACAGCAATTTTCAATTATTCCTCTCCATCAGGAAAATTCAGAAGCTCCTGTTCGTTAGTTCCTGTTCATTCCTGTTGAAACTGGAGTATTGTAATACTTTTTACATAATTTATAAATGTATAAAAACATGTATGAACTATTCCATTTTCATTAAAAAAATAATGTTAATGACAGATGTTTTCACAAGTTAAAAATGTTTTTCTTTAATAAAAGTTATAATTAAATTTTTTGTAAAAATTGAAATTTTTCAAATTTTCATTAAATTATCTTGTTAATTATCTAATGTGTTAATATTTTATTAAAGTAAAATTTACTTGAGATAAAAAGAAAATTCTGTTTCATGGCCTTGTTAAAAAAAATAATGCTTCATTTTCTTTTTAATAAGAAAAAATCAATTTTAAATTTCCTAAAAGTTTTATTATTAATAGTCTAAAAAAAAGTAAACCTGATATATATGCGTAAAATTGTTATCATTAATACTTAGATTAGTAATTAAATACTTATTGTTAGTTATATATAGTAATTAAATGAAATAAATAAACTCTTTAGTCAATGTCAATGTCGCATATACACGTGTATGAGGAAACTAAAATGTTGAAATTTTACGAATAGGTATGCAATTGTTTCACATGGCGATTGTCCAGTGCACATTCATTCGCGTACGTATGTGTACATGTCACACAGATGGATTGTAGATACTTCTCTTCGCAAAGATCGCTGATCCAACAAAGTCCAATAGAAACCACTCACGAGGAAAGGGTAACGGCGAAAAGGGGGTCGGTGCAAGTGGTTCCAGTCGAAATTGGCGGTTCGACTCGGCCGATCTTGCCAAAGCCCCATTTAATAATCCCGACAGAGAGAACGAACGAGGGAAAGGAGAGAAGGGAGGAGGCAGGTCGGAATATATGGAAACACGGTAAGTTCAGTTAGCTCACTTTATCCGTTACCAAAGGTACGGAGACTGTAAATCAATAACGCAGTTTGGGGAGATTCGCTGACGACCGTTTCCTGCCGCAACTTATGAAGACACGAGAAGAGGCGATGCCATCGCAAGGACGAATCGAGATCGGAAATCATACCGGCACCAGACGTTGTCGGTCCCGATAAGATGGACGATGTCCGGGAGAAGAATTTCATCGATAACACATTGTTTTCGGAACTGCGAATGGATAGACAGACAAAGCAAATATATTGTTCACCAAAGCGATTCTCTCCAACTGTCATTTCGAGAAAACACGAAAAATTACTCAAAATCATAGGATTTCTAGGAAATTCCTTTTTTACTTATTAATTACTTATTTTTACTTACGTGCATTTGCATAGATTATATTATATTGTATGAATGTATATGAATACATCTTTTTGAAACATAGTTAAACAAGTGGCACTTCTACTTCAAATTATATGGAAATCTATACCGTCATTAGATTTTCAAATGTATTTTTACATGTTAAATTATTAACACGAGTTTCAAATATTTCAAGTAAAATATAGAAAAATATGTTGCATATTTTCTAATTTATTTTATTTAAGTTTAAAATAATAATTACTAAACAAATATATGTTATTAATAGACCTATCTGTAATTCCTATTGGTAATTCAATTGATAATTTATTAATCACTTATTCAAATTATAATAAAATCATCTATTTTACATACATATATATGTGCAGAATATATAATATATTACTGTGTGATATAGAATGCTAGATTTATATTACAATAGAACTATGCATGAAAGCAGCTGAAAATTATGGATAGGTACCTATGTAAAGATTATGAAAGCCGTTAATAAATTTGAGCTCAAAAACGTGAGAATAAAGAAATATACGTACCTGTGCTACATGCGTGCTTTTTTTATAAATGTTTTCCCAATACATTTTTCATTGAAAATCCCGCTGTTAAGTCAGACGGTGAAAGAGATGACTAACAACCTCATGAATCATAATATCATTCGAAGTCGCTATTGAAGAACTATTAATAATATTAGAAGACTATCCTCTCATTACAGGTAATAAAAAAAATATTCATATGTATTATCAACAATAAATCTCAATCTATTAAAGATTATAATTGTACTATAAAAAAATGTAAGTTTATATATCACGATCGAGTTCTTATATATCTTCTTGTAAAATTTAAAATTCAAACCATATAATTATTCATATAATTATTTAATATTTGAACATGCCAAAGTTTAGACAAAAATTACTATTTATTGCAGAAAAATTATATATGTATATTTATATACTTATAAAAAGAAATTTTCATTTTGTAAAAAATAAATCGTAGATTATTATGAATCATTGATTTAGCGATTCTGTTAAATAGCTGCGAAAGAATACAAGATTCATTTACTCCAACATATTAAAATCGATCTTGCATTTGCTTCAAGAGCTTAACTTTGGTATAATTACCAAAGTCTACTTCGAGGCTGCATACGAGAATAGGATTCGCATTTACCTTCAGCAATCCTGCGTTGCTTCGCAGGTTCAATGAACGCTGGATCAAATACTAAAGTCACGAAGTCGAAATCTGTTCATTACGCTTTCTCTGCTACCAACTATGCTCTGTTTCTCTCTGACTATTTAAAGAGCAACGAGGGCGAATGTATGTATGTCGCAGGATGAAGCCAAATGATTACTGCACATTAGCGATTATACGGAGGAGTGAAAGAGAAAGAGAGAGAGAGAGAGAGAGAGATATTCATGTGGGATGACGTTAAGTATGTAACACTCCGAGATCCCGAGATATGCCGCGCGATAGATGCCGCGCATTCTTCTGTTCCCTCTTGTTCACCATTGCCGCACCAATACCAACCGGTGATTACTCTCGCCAGGGAGCACGTATGCATAGCGCTGTCCGTGTAGGGCAACGACGCGCGATGTAGAGAATACCGGAGAAAATGAGATGAACGGAGGACTATGAGGACAGAATGAAATAGTGGCTGAGAGAGTCGAGAGCGGAATGAGCGTACGCTCGCGATGGCCAGCAGCCGAGGAAAGCATGGTGTGTGTGTGTGTGTGTGTGTGTGTGTGTGTGTGTGTGTGTGTGTGTGTGTGTGTGTGCGTGCGTGTGTGTGTGCGCGCGCGTGTGTGTGTGTGTGCGTGTGTGTGTATATGTGTAAGAAGGATATTCAGACCTTTAATACACGAGGTCCGGAGCGAGTCAGGTGTTGGTTACGAGGTCCTAAAATCTCGAATCCGCTCGGCATCCGAAAACTAATGAAGCATTCAACGTAAGAGCGGACCAAGTCACGTAATTTGTAAAGTTTCTCTTTCTATATTTCATGTTTAGAATGTATTTTACAAATTATGAACCATTCATGTGATAGAAAAGCCTCTGTCAACAAAAATTATATGATACAGAATTGACGCGTTCAAAATATGTATTTTAATTTAATAAGATTAAATAAAATAAAAAGGAAAATTCTTGTATTATAAAAATATATAAATCAAGATACATATACTAAAAATGTGAATATGTGTAAAGTTCATGGTTACGTAAAAAAAATCCCTTTTGTTTTCTAAACATTAAATTGCTTATATAACATAGCTTACGATTTAACCTTACGATTTACGATCGTAATTTTATCCAATAAATTCGATTACAACGACTAAAAAATTTTTAATGGAAAAGTTATCAGTAATTTCAGAATTATAAAAGATTGAAAGAGATTAATTGAGAGCTGAGCTTTTCAGCGAAAAGTGTAGATAAAAAAAATCATATTAATTAAATGTGAAATCATTTATACGCGACGAGAAATTATTGTATCAATTTGCAAAGCTTCTTTCCAAAGAGGGAATGAAAGATGGAGAGAAAGGGGTATGCTATCGTAGAGAGGAGGCAGATAGTGAGAAAATAAATAGAGTAGAGAAGAGAGTGGCATCGAAAGTGGTGTCGAGTTGCGAGCGCGGGTGTGTCGTGTGTGGTAGAGTGCAAGGAGCGCGCTGACTCGGACTAATAGGCTAACAGGCTAATGTCGGCTCGTTTTGCCCTCTGATCTTCGCTCGAGCGCTCGCAATTATCGGAGTCAACTGGTACGAGTTGACCCACCGGTGGCTTTTTACGGCCGTAGCATCCCATTCATGAAATCGTGAGCCGCGTCTACCGTCGGAATGCACGCTGGAACGTTGGAACGCGCGCAGAGCAACGCTATTTTCTACACTCCTGCTTCTCACGCGTCCTGCTGCGAATTTTCCGAGACGATATACGTTGCAGAAACCTCCCCAATGGTTTCGTGCATTCCACGATTTCCCAGCCGTGATATTAAATTGAGGGACAATGAGCCTACGTGCTTCCCATAAAGATTCCTAATTTTACGCGCTCAGATAACCATTGCTCCCAAAGTCATTTTCGACTTTCGAAATTTTGGGCTAATAAGTCGTTACAAGTAAATATAATTATTTTTAGTTATTTTTATCTTATAGATAAGTTTTATACAATATGATTAAATAAAATATTATATTTTTTAAATGTAAGATATTAAAGTCAAACTTATGCTAAGCTTATAGAACAAAAAAGCTAATTTTAATATGGAACAAGTGAGATTTTTTGAATTGAAGGTGTAACCAATTTAATGTCGTAATAAGCATTTAAATAAATATTCACAGGAGAATTAATATTTATTAATAATGCATATACATAGCAACTGGCTTCAATCAACAAAAATTAATTAATTGTAAATAAAATATTTATATACTGGATACATAAAAATCCTATACAACTTTAATTGATTCGTTAATTACTTAATTAATTCGAGTTACTTTTTAATTATATGTATATCAAAGAATAGGATGCGTATTATGTTAGACAATAAAGAAGTGTAATTATCTCGTAGTTAAGTTTCTATCGATTAAAAAGTCGGCTCAATCAAATACGAGCGGCCTTCACCTTTGTCTTCCTAAATTAAACTTTAGTCGTGTTCAGCCAATTAACTTAGATGTAAGCTACATATAATAGTAGAAAGCTTACACCATATAACGTAGTTGTGCAAAAGACTGGAAGGAGCGAACCTTGTGTTGCCCAAACTTCTAGTTACATTCAGAATCACAAGACGGGAAACGTTTCTGTATTCAAATAGCGTCTTACGGTTTATCCACGGAAAAGTTATCGCGAGGTATACGCGCGCGCACGGGACTTGAAAAGAGTTTATCGAAAGTCGAAGCAATTTAGAAGGCCGATACACAGGTCGCAACCGATACAGATAAATCTTATTCCTCTGGTCGCCTGCCCTTCCCGTCGAACTTTCTCCCGAGTGATTAATTTAACCGTGTATCGGATTAAACTTTCGCTGCGAACCGTTTTATTATCGTTTCATGGAAAGACCTAAATAGATAAAATCGAGATTACATTGTCTGTATACTCGCATTTTCTGATAAATGCAATAATTCGCATTACAACCTACGTACTATTATCTTCCAATTTGCATGACATGGATACTGATAGAAATGTTTTGCAATACAGACAGCTAATATTCAGGATTAGTATACATGAAATTTAATGATTGAATCATTTTACGTAAGTAATATGATAAATTATAAATTATAAATAATAGAGTCCACAATGCTTAAAATAGTTGTACTAATAATAAGAGGAAAAATCAATTTTTCCTTTAAAAATGATCATTTAAAAATAAACGACTTCTCTTGTGAATGCAAATTTGATAACGTTCGAAAATTAATTCGGTATTACGAATTTCGTGCCGATATCTGTTTAATATCAGCGAATGAAGCACTGAGCCTTTTAATCTGTTCTTGTCACATATTGTTTCGATATAATTTGCTCTTATGTAATTTTCGGCAAATAAAATGTAAAAACACGCAGAGCAAAAAGTTAGTTCTCAGGTTTAGTTCAAATCATCAAATTTGCATTCACAAGAGTAACCTAGTATATTTTCAAAGAGAAAAATCAATGAATTGTTTTTCTTCCATAGATATGTTATGTTTAAAGTAGTGCGTATTCTAAAATCTTTCCTTATATTCACATATAGAACAATTTGACATACTTTCGCCATAGAATTTTGAGACACTCTGTATATAACGTAAGCAAATGTATGATAATCTGCCCCTAGAGAAAGTTTGCCTTCTTTCCAAACTGCTATCCATCCTGTTTACGCGTTTCACGAACAAATTGCTGCGCTTAGATTAATCTTTATCGGAGCGGAGACTTTATCGGGGTTGAGTGGATTTACCAACACTCAATGCTTAAACAACAATTCTCTGAAACTTGAATATTCGCGAACATCCCATTATGTTGATATTGATTTCTAATTACGTAGCTTCATCGCCTCATTTCTACTGTTTGCTAACTCTAGACTGAACCTGCAAATTAAACATTGAGCATTGAAAATCGCAATAAAACCAACAAAGATTCTTGTTTCAATACAGACATAGCACGCGAAATGCAGATAATAATATACGTACAATAAGCAATTATAAAAGTATAGAGAACGTTTTCCTTTCTTCTAAAATATTGTTCTTTCTGCTCATGCTATTTCACAAACTGCTATCTGGTAATTCTTTACTAAAATAGATACGATAAATATAGATTTAGATTTTTAAGAAGAAAATTTTTTATACTGTATAAATTTCTTTCCGAATGAGAAATATTAATAATATCCTAAAATTTAAATATTCACACGAATATCCCCCAATGTTCACATTAATTTTCTTCTTTACGATCTTCAGACAAAATCTTTGTCACTTGTTACCCCTAGATTCTGTCGCAAATTAAACATAGACAATTGCAACGACAAATAGCGTTGTACTTCTCCCAAGAGATTCTCGCTTTAATCTCTGCTGTTTAGAATCTCGTTACTTTGTTCCCTGCTCACGTTGCGTCCAACCGACCAACCAATTTAAGCAAGCCGATTATCCTTCAGCACATGTACAATCTCTTTCATATAAAGGAGCGCGATCTCATTCGCGGCACTGTTATGGTTGCGTAATGACGGCATGAATTTTCTTCGACAACATTGCGGTTTTCACCGCTTACAATCTCAATGCTTTCAATTCCAGTAAGCACATTGTTATTCCAAGATACATTCTCTTTTATAAACGATGGCAAACATAAAGAAAAAGATAAATTCTGTTACAAGAGGTATTAAGGAAATTGCATTCCAATAAGAAACGCAAGAGATTGAAGATGCCAATGGTGATGTTTTAATCAGTTTTGGAAATAGTTCTCTGTGCGGACAAGAATAATCGAATACTTTTAATCATCATTTCACTGAAAATGCTATTAAACGATCTGTGTGATACGAGAAAAGAGAATAATTCAATAACTATTGGGATTATTTAATTTTGTCGTTTACAGAACTTTAACGAAAGTGGCAATCGAAGATGTGTCTGGATGAATGGATGGAACAAAAGACTCGAGGGCTTTACGAGGTTGTTATCAACCCATAAGCACGCGAATATACCTTTTAGCTCGTTCACTTTGTGTTGTTTTCCCTCTACATTTACCTGGCGTACTAAAAAGCACTGGAATAACAATACTCGCCCGGCCGAACGTAATGTAATTTTTCTTTTTACGCAGCACAATTCTGTTTTGCATTGCACGCTTCATGTTAATTAGAGAATTGTGACTGCAAAGCACGAATTGCTGCTTGTCGCTTGAATTATGTTTTATATACACTCTGAGCTGCGATAAATATGTAAAGAACTTACGCTGCCTCTCTCGCTTGTGTATCGACGATGTAGATACACAAACCTATCAAACTAGGTAGAAACATAAAGTTATCAACAATATAGTGAAGAGCATTCTAATTCGTTGCACCTTATAAACTTAAACACGCTGCGCTAATATTTACCAGTCGTACGATGCAAAATAAATTAGATCTAGAAGAGCTTTAATTTTTCACGACAACTAGAACCAATTGAACTCGTAAAAATTATACATGTAATTTGATTTTTTTTATTTGATCAATCAACGTAATGTAATTTTTTTTCTCAAACTTGTCGTTTTAATTTCACTTTTTCATTATTCATTTGTTCATTGGTTACAATAAACAAATTATGATGAAAGCCAACATCTAATATTTACGTTCTTTTTCATTTAAAAGAATCACCGCTCGTTGCGCTCTTATCATACGCTCGTAAATTTCTGAGAAAAGATCGGTCTCGTCGGCAAATCGCTATCCTCCTTGCGCTTCAATTTTGTAAGATGGTCGTCGCGTCGGGAATGAAAAGACCTTGTCAAGAGAAAAAACCAAGTGGTTACCAACAAGACGACAAAGCACTCGAGTATTCTGTGAGGCTGATACCAGCCTGCAACTATGTAGATGCGTGTCAACCAATCTTTTTAATGTTACATCTTTTGGATACTTAAAAATGTTTTATTACTCTCCTGAATACAATTCGCAACTTATCTTGAATACTTTGACAAATTACGATATAAAAGATATTAAAAAATCCCCTTTTCTTCAACAGATTTTTTATTTTATATAGATTTTTTATACTGGCGACGAAATTTCGTTAGCGTGAAATCAACAATCTTTTGAACCAAATATAATTACAATTTTAAATAAACTTTATTAAAATAAAATTAAATATATTTAGCTTAAAATCCTTCAATTTTAATGCTATTACTATTGAACAAATCATAGATATCATAATATTCATAATGTGTAAGTTCAAATCTAATAAAGATAGTCTTTCTCGGAGCTTACTCAAATTAATTAATTCTATATTTATCATCTGAAAACTTATAGTTGATGTCAAAATCACATTAAATTGTTCCACTGATATATACTATCTAATCTTTCATGTATATTACATTATCTCAATCACTGTTATTACAAGATAATAAATCCAAAGTTTATTCCAAAGTTTATATCTATTTGTCCATGTTTTACTTTATCAGAATATGTATAATACGAAAGTTTAAGTTCAACACAAGTTTAAGTTCGATAATAAATGACTCTACTGCTACCTTATATTAAAATATAAATCGATGAGATAGAAACCACGCGAGACAAAATTTTTATTCTTTCATCATAGCTAAGAAAGTTTTGAATAAATTTAACTTCTACGATAAATAGTTTATTCCTTCTGTTGTTCCTTCTTATCTGTGCTTCTAACATACATTAAAAAAAAAAAAAAAAAAAGAAATAATGCTTTACTTCTGAGATATCTTGTACAACAAAGAATTCTCCAGGTAATACATTCGATAACGTTTTTCGAAATTTGATAACATTAAATAATTCTATCGGTGTGATCCCCCCGTGCAATTTTTCTCATATGTCGCATGGGAAAAATTTGCGTATAAAAATGGTTACGACAGTCGTTTTACGGACAGCGAGGGAAAACTTACGTTTGCTGTTGTATCACAAAGGTTGAGTTCTAAAATGGTATAAGTAACGAATATCTTTGTTTATTACCATCATCCGTCACGGGAAATGAATTCAGTACGGACGTTTTACATACTAATTCGTTAGTCGCATCGCGTAGGCACGTAACAAAGACACGTAAATTCACGCATATTCGCCAATGTAAAGAACGTTTTGCCGAGAGAAGAGACCTGCCTCATCTCGTTTCTCGAGTCCCGAAGCCCCGAGCGCGTTCAACCGTAGATCGAACTGCGCAGAAACGACAACGTAAGGTCGTCGTAAGGGAGAAGAAGTCACAGGGGAAGTGCACGATGAGAGAGAGCGAGCTAAGAAGAAGCGCCGTGCCGTCGCTATAAGGAACGATAGAGCGAAGAAGGATGCGATAGGGCGCGATAGGAAGAGAACGGCGGATAGAAAGGACGTAGGGCGGGGAAAGGGGCGGAAGGTGCTAGGGGAGTAGGTTCGGCGTTGAATTATGCTGCGTATGCAAAGTGCCAGCTATCTCGGGGCGATAAGGGAGACACGCGAGTCGCGCATATCTTGGTGGAAATAAGCAACGACACTTTGCGAGTGCTGCGGCGTGGCGCGGCGCAGGAAAGGAGGAACGTAGGTAACGGTCTCGCGCGTCCGCGAACAGGGCCACTCCGGATATTTGCATAATATTTATGCAACCTCGCCGCGCCGGTCGGGCGGTAGCCGGCAGGGCGCCGCTGCCATGCCAGTCTGCTTCTGTTTCCCGCAAGTTCGCAAGCTGCAAGAAAAGAAAAAGAAAGAAAAAGTGACAAGAGGGAGAAAGGGGGAGATCTTTCGCGCGCGGTATCCGGCAATCCACTTCACGCTCGCGAATCCACTTCGCACTTCGGAGCGGAACTTTGCGGTACACCACGAGCGTGAGATACATCAGCTCTGGAATCACGACTTTGTATTTGCGATCGATACCCGAGATAAGCGACATATAGCACGGAGGAACGAGGAAGGGTGGAGGAACAGGAGGAGACAAATGAGCGAGTTGGCAGCGCGCGTTGCGACGCGACCGGGGGCTGGTCTGACTCTCTGGTCGGTGACTCCGAGATTGCGAATTCGAGCTTTGGCATCGAATTCAATTTTGCTGCGTACAACCGCGGGCTGCACATTAACCAAGTAATATTCTATAGATTAGCATGGGACCGCAACGGGAGTAATTACTTGAACAGTTGGCAATGATTCCCTTTGGCTTTTCAGAGGAATTAAGGCGCATAGAAGGCAGCAATGTGCGATTGATGAAGATTGCCGTCTACTTGTCTCTCCGTCAAATTCTCCATGTAATGTGTACGAAGAGTAAAAAAAAGTTATCGTACAATCTGTCTTTTTTTAAATTTTCTACAAAAAATCATAATGTGCATTGTTCTTTGATGCACAAACGAAATTCTGATAAAAACAGTATCATTAGTAGAAACAATACTGCAATAATATTTTATTTCGTACAAGATTATTTAGAATAAATCGGAATGTGTGCATATAAATCTTTTTTTGATCGCACATCGTATAACATATACAGAAATATTCTAAAATAAGTCACTAACATATCCTTTCATTAACAATCTTTCACTTCTTTTCAAAATCATCTATCTGAGGCGATTTCATCTCTGACATACGTATCGTATATTCGTGTTTGCCAATTTTCGATGGCGTATTTGAAAATTCGCTGATATATGGAAAAAAGAGATTTCTTTTTACACGTTTTACATTTATCAGCAACGCTATTTTATTTTGACCTCGAACTATCTCTGTGCAAACCTTTAATAAAATCAACAATTGTTCATATATGAAATATTTGATTAACACCAGAACCGCCGATGGTATCTCGCCAGAACTACGGGAGGTGTCAATTTGGTAATTTCCTATCCTTGTTTTCGATCAATAAAAAGTTATTTTGATATTATTTTTATTGCTGAAATTATTTATATTATATTAACACATTTTTTTTGTTATTCTGTACTACACACCTAATACAATAAAACCAAAATGGTACCTGCAGTTCTAGTGTAAAAAAGTAATGATTAATATATGTATATTGTGACTTATATCAATACGAATGTTCAGTAAAAAACATATAGTATGACAATTTAAGTCTAGCGATATTTCTATAAAAACATTCTAATAAGAACGATATGAAAGAGTTAAAAGTATTCATTTCGCACGGAAAATTTAATCATCCTTAAATTAATGCAACAAGCAACGTAATGTAACTAGTAAACTTCTGGGAAATTGTATAAGTTAAGAAAGTGTATCAAATTAATTAGAGAGAAAGAGCTAACACGATTAATTAAATTCTGATCTTTTATCTTCAAATCTCTTAATTGCCACATCTATAAGTAAAATGAGCAGAATAAGTAAGGAACTACAGATATATTTTATTACAAATATATAGATATTAGAGAATAGCTTTCAAAAGATGTGAAATATTATTGAAATATTATTGAAAGTAACAGAATTTAAAATTAAAATTAGAACAAGAGAGAGAGAGAGAGAGAGAGAGAGAGAGAGAGAGAGAAACAAGGAAGGAAGGATAGAGAAAAGAGGAAGAAGACCATATTGTCACACATTGTCCATTATATCTCTGAGAGCATATGATATATTAGATTTCGGAAAGTTTACTCATTAACGCGATGCGTCAGAAAACATTGTATTTTATGAAGCAGTGGAAGAGGTACAGTTGATGGAAATGTAACTATGGGATTTGTACTGCAAAATATCATGTAATATCAAGCAATGCGGCAGAAATACTATGTGCGTTCGAACGTTTCGTGTTTCTCGCGAGATAATTAAAACCATCTCACGTATACGTGTCATTCGTGGTGGTAAATTATACCGAGAATAGATCGATCTTAATTACCACGACAACTAGCTATTTTTGCACTAGATCATTACTACCGTCTTATGACGCACGCTATAGAAATGTCATTAACAGATCTGATTTGGTTTCATAAATTAGAGGATAATTTTTAGATTTCATTAATTATGGCAGTTTTCTATTATTTAAAAAAAATAATATATATATATATATATAATAAAGAAAAAATCCAAAACTTATAATTAGATACAGAGAATATACCTAATCCGATGCAGAGAATATGCTTTGACTATGTCAAGACTATGAAAAGATTTAGATTTTTAAAATAATAATGTCAAACATGAGAACCGTCTTTACGTGCCGTGACAAAGATGTTAATTTAAAACTACTATAAAAGTGTTCGCAGAAAATATCCAAGGTTATCGAAGTTACATCTTCTGCGCGTGTGTCACGCTACATGAGACATAAGAGAAAACTGCTAAATGCCTAAAATGACGTCATCTACATGCCCGTCCTAATGTACCTCCTCTGATGAATGAATACACGAATACATGCCAAGCAAAACTTCCTGGTCTTCCTAACCTTGCCGGTAAATTAACGGAGACTATGTCGGATCTTTGCGCAATTTAATGCCTATCCACGACACAGAAGAATTTCGTGATGAAGGCGAATATTATTAAAGTGACTCGGTACGATGAGACAAAAGCGGAAATGCCTATAAATTTAACATATATCAGATGGCATGATTCTGTCCTGACAAATGAAACAAAACCAACGCAATAAATAAAATTGCTTTTATTAATAAATATTAATTTGTACATATTATTATTGTTTTCAGATATGTGTGATCATGTAAAATGAGATAATAACAGTCCGATGATGACATCAATTCATTTTCACGCACAGTCCGGTTTATAATCAACTTATTGAACATAAGCTTCTGAAATTTTATCTATCAAATTATTTTACTGTTGTATAAAGCGTTATATAATAAAAATATACTTTATACGTAATAAATAAATATATGTTTTAATACATTTCTTTCCTCTAATGGAGACCTTGGTATTAGTAAAAAAAAAAATGATCGACATTGAAAATGCCGAATGAGAATCTACGAATGGTGATGCATACAATATTATACTGATTTTTTGAAAAAAAAAAATAAATTCATACAAATTAATATTTACAATATTTAACACGCTCGTTAAAAGATTAGCGTGAACAAAACTTTACAACTCGGGTCGCTGCGCATCGCATCGCGGTGGTACAGAAGGAATATATGTGTACCTTCGGAGCTGCGGACAAGTTGCAGAAGCAAGTGCAACCTGCTGCGTCGGGCTAGATGATTTACAACGACGACCGACCGGTGGCCACGACCGGAAGAGAAGCGCGGACCGCGAGAGCAATGCACCTCTCTGGCTCGAACCGCGTTGCGTCGCGCTACGCCGCGATGCGCCACCTTGTAGTTGTACCGCTCGCATTCGCTCGCGTAAGTGCGATACGTACAATAGGAGGAAACGCCGGGCCGAGGAGCAAATTAGACGTACGTGAGGAAGCTCCCGCGCCCACGGTTAATTAATACGAGACGCTTCGAGCTGCTCCGCCGTTCTTTCGCGCACCATATCGCCTCCAACCGTCGGAAAAAGAAGAAAGATTATATATATATATATATATATTTGCACGTGTTTGAAACTTGACTTTCGGCTTGCTAATTTGTGTTTCTTTCTTATCGTAAATACAATATACAATTAGATTTTTGTCGAGAAGAATGTAGCCTTATTTAATTGCAATTTAACTTTCAACTTAAATATATAGTGTAATTTATATCTTGCAGTTTTCTGAATCAAATTATTCAAATTACTAATTCGTTCACGCGCACATAAAAAGTAAAATTATTGCACATATATAAATGTATATATAATATATTTGATATCATTTGCAATCATTTTTACTATTCATAGGCATTCTACATGATTCGCCAATTTATGTTATACATTTGTCGAATATTAATTGGAAGAGATTTAGTTATTTGGAGTTCTTCAATTTTTTTAATAATAATATATATTTTCTGTAAATTAAAGCTTAAAATCCTTTAGCTATACCATATTTTTATTTACATCTCTCATCATTATCTCTTTTATTATATGTATGCAGTAACACTATATCAATATTTATGAATAAAAATATTACATATTAAAATTTGTAATCCTTGTCATTGTTTTTTGTTTAATTGCATGATAAAAGCAACAAAAATAAAATACTAATAAATATTTATTATAACGTAATATTAATTCAATATTTTTTATTTTTCCAAATATAAGCTTTAAAAAAATTCTACTAATGAAATTTATTATTTAATGTAATGTAAGAGATGAAAATGTAAATTTTCTTAATTATCAAATTTCACGCAATTAATATAAAAAAATCAAAGCCAGCGAATTCTTCCGTTGTAAGACATGGATGATGGATTTATTTACTCTGGAAAAAGGCTTATAAGAAAAATGAATTTTCTTGTGCAAGAGGTCATATCTTCGAGAAAGTAACATTCTGGACGGAAGCGTTTACCGACATTTACATAAGATTAATGATGTTCGGCGTTATGTACAAAATATTAAAATATAGAGTACTGAAGTGATAGAGTTCTTGTCGCAAAATTAAATCAATACAACGCACATCTAACACACTTGTGCAATTTGTCTTATAATTTTCTACTATACTATTACATTATAATAAAAATACTATACTATTACATTATAATAATACATTAAAATTAACAACATTATAATAATTTTATGTTTACTTAAACATATTTCAATATTTAAATATTACATACATTAAAAACACAGATAAAAGATTTAAAAGATTATATAAATATATATGCAATATATATGACTGTATAATCAGCGTGCGCACCACAAGCATATGAGAGAAGTCACCACACTCGGCCATAGCCGCAATAGTACTGAGGATAAGGATTTATAAATTTAATAAGTTTAGTAAAATATTAATATTATACGTTATAATTATACTATTCTTTTTATCAGGGTTGATAAAAAATTTGTTTTAAACATGTTTTAAACAATTGAAAACATGCTTAACCGATGTTTTTAATATGTTTTTTTAAATATGTATTTTTTATACTGTTTAAAGCATATTTGAAACATTAAAAACATATTTAAGAAGAAATATAATATGTTTTATTCTTAAAAAAAAAAAAAAACATTAGTCTTTACCAGCCCTGCTTTTTATCATAACCACATTAGAATATTATTTAATTAATGTGAGAGAAACATATTTTCGTATGTTAACAACAGATGCAGCCATAGCCATATTGGTTTATAGATATCAGTTTTATGTCTTTGTGATAGCAAATCAATATTTTTCGCGCAATTACGTTCCAAAATGAATATAATATCAATATCGGCAATTATATAGTCATCAAGTGCGTAGATTATGGCCAGCTTAAGGGGTTAACGGAAATTGCTTGGCTCTTTTTCCGTGGACTGATTTTATCTCATCGTCTCACAGCACGACCGGATAAACCGGATTGAGCCTTCGATATCGACGCGTCCGGCGCGATACAATTCAACGCCGAGTCGAATCGAGTCAAGTCGCACCGTATCGTAGCGGTTGAAATCGGTTTAGCGTTGTAGACGGGAAAACAAGCGTCCTCGATTCGATGGATTCTTCTTCCGCCGCTATAGCAATTTCCGGCTTGCCGTCGTTCGCCTACCATCAGCAAAACGAGCGAACACTCAGCGAGTTACACGGAGTATCTCGTAAATCGTGTCATAAATGACGGACAGATGATTGCGCGTAATAAAAAAGCGAACAGAATGTAACTTATTGTTAGATTAAAATAAAAACGAATACTTTCTCTTAATCAATCATGTAGTTTTAAGAAAAAAATTTAGATATGAAAGTAAGATATGTGTGTATACCTAGTAAAATCATATAATATATATAGAATTTTTTTATCTATATGTAGATCTGTTTACAAAATATCGATATCGATCATTAATTTCCATGCTCTTTTTTTAAATTAACAAAATGTAAAAAAGTAAATAATTGTATAATAATCTCTCTGATAAACGAAAGAACTTGCGACAGCATTTCATAGCTAATTATTATGAATAAGAATTGTATGAAACTAATTATTACATAATATGACAATATATTAATGTATATTATATTATAATCAAAGAAATGTATGGAATGTCTTCTTATTAAAAGTAATTTCCTGCGAGAATTACATAATCAGAAAAGTTTGTTCCGTCATATTACTTATTTTTCTACAAAGAGTTATCTCTTCGCAGATGCGTGTCAGTTGTACCACGACTTACCAGACATTTCGTAGATGTGTACGGTTACGTACATGCGACTAGTATTCGTATGGAGATAAAAGACAGACCGTACATTCGTCGTACCGTGTTACGCTGTGCACCGCGACAAATGTAACGCAAATTGTGGTACATTAGTGTAAATGAATGCGGACGAGTTGGCGGTATGCAAAGTGAGCTGCCTACCCGGACTAT
>NW_012130141.1:849319-852934 GCF_000143395.1 Atta cephalotes
ATATATGCCTATGTACTCGCGTTCTCGCGCGGTAATATAAAATTGAATTCGGTGGATCCCTAGAACTCACGATGAGAGATAGGAAGAGAACGAAGATGGGAAACGCGAAAGAAAAAAAAGAACTCGAGCGGAAAACGTTTTTCCTCCGCCTTGACGCCGCGAGTGGCCGTTTCGCGGCGAAGCGATTTATCAAAAATTGTTTCTAGTCCGAGCGTTTCATTTCCGGAATAGGTCACGCGTGAAAGTTTAGCGAGTTCGCGATGGCAGGCGATCCGTTGATTCGCATTAAAAGTTGAATCCGCTACTTCATCCTCCTTACTTTTCTCATTTTTTCCTTCCCTTGTAAAATTTATTCTAGACGATACCGGTGATTCGCGGCGATTGTTGCATCGTAACGCCGTTAGTTACGGTTTGTTAGTTTCGTTGTTTGATTTTTTTCTATTCCGTGTCATTTGTCTTCATCGCAACAACGGCAATCGCCGTTAATATTTCCATAACGGTTGTCCCCTCACGCGAGAATAGTCTTTTTGATTAAGCGCGATATTTCCCAGTTCTTTTACGCCATATGAAATGATCTCCCTCATTAAATTCTGCACAATATCCCCGTTGGTACTTCATTTCGATTATTATGCTATTATCACGAAAAAAAAAGCCATCGCCCCTTCGCGGTATCCTCTTATATTCTGTTTCCTCCGGTTCTCTTAGCATGAGATTACGTTCCCAAGCGTATTTAACTTTGTCCCGCCTCAGACCTCTTTCCATTTTGTCCGCGACGGAAAACACGACAGAGAAAACACGCGGAGGCAAACTCTCGAGAGTTTCGTTCATTTGTTCATTTCGTTGACATTTCTATGTATTCTAGCGATCTGTTATGTATAATACATCGTTTCAAGTTATCGATGTTATTTCGTTAAAAAAAAGAAATATTTTTTACATTAAACTGAAAAAGATTAATTTTATATTTTCATAGAAAAAAAAATTGTTCTCCTTTCTCATTCCTCCTTTTTATTTATTATGTTATTAATATATAACAATTTTCCGTTTTGACGATAGTACGAGTTCTAAGATAATAGCCAATGTGCCATTTGATTAAATAAACCGTTGATAATTAGACATCTCTTTTGCCTTTTTAAGCTCTTGTATATTTAAATTAATTATGTAATAAACACATATAACTACCAATACATCAAATACAAAAAATCATTTCGATCAAGGTTAAATGTTTCAAATAATACGATATAAATTCTTTATTAAATAAATTTATTTCAGATATGATTGAAACTTAATATTATTTGAAATCATCGGCGTTCTCTGTCGTAATTATGTAATGCTAATTATTTATATTCCTACAATCCATTTAATACATAGATAAAATGATAGATCTTTTAAAGATTCTATCTTTTATCTCTCATATTTTCAGAATACCTATTTCCTCCTTTCCATTTCAACCATTTGTAAATTTGCACACGATAGACGTATAGATTTTAGCGACGCGACGTATAGAAAAAGCGATCGTTCACGAAAACGAGCTTTATCCCTCGGGATATTCAGATAAACAATACTTTACATGATTCCAGTAAGAGCGATCTATAATCCGGGGTGAAAGGCGGCCTCCCGTCTAGGAAGAACAGTGAAGTGATCGAAATTAAACCAGTCACGTGGAAAAAGGCGCCGTCTCCAAGGCTCAAAAGGCAAAGAAGAGGAGGAAAACGTCGACACGTCGAGCATAGGACAATCGATACTCGGCCGCGTTTCGATGTCAGCACAGTTCTCGAATCCTCGATTTTCTTCCCTACAGCCTTCTTTTTCTTTCCTTTTCTCCTCGTTCCCTTTTCACCTTCACTGCCTAGCCTCCTTCTCTTCTCTTATTATTCCATTTCATTCCACTCCACGTCGTAGCTGCTTTCGTAATGTCGGGGGGAGGCTCCTTCTCACGTGCCTTACGTATGTACGTACATACGTACATACGTACGTACGTACACTGCGTAAGTAAGAAGTTTCTACGTGTATAAACCAACGATCTTATAAATACGACGATCGTAAAGTCGGTGCCGACGAAAGTGACGCGGAACGACGGAACGCTTCCGTCGGCTCATAAACTTTCAGCGCTCGCAATCGCACGCCAGCGAAATATGAGAATACCGACGGCCTGGTTATATATCTCTCCAAAACGACAGAGAAAGATATATGTATTTTTTTAAATACATATCCGTACATACTATAAGTACATATTTTACACATATATACATATACTCAAATCAGAATAATATCACGAAAAGCATTTGTTGATATTAAATTTAATTGCATATCGTTTACTTCTTAAAAATCTAAATTTATAAGTATAGAACATATTTGCAATATTTTTGCAAAATTAATCCAGTGACGACGCTAGAATGCAAATAGCAAAATCGTAATAATTGTAATAAAAGAGGAAAAGAGAAGGAGCTTTTCTTTAACTAAACTCGCGTGCATTACCATTCGCAGCCCTGTATTGTATTACTAATGATTTCGACTTCTCAAATATCCCACGATAAAAGCGTTATACATATACTGGACTTCATGTTGCTGGATACTAAAAGCTAAAAGCAAGCTTTACAAAAAAGATTAAGGAGTAGCAAAAAATAATGTGTGTGCACGATACAATCCACACACTAACTCTCTTTGTTTAAGCACAATATTTCACTTCTGTACATACGTATTTTAACATGATTCTGTAGAGATTCGCGTATAGTTGTACTAAAAATATTTACATTAACGAGACATAATCTTTTTGTAAAGTTATATAACGATTATACCCTCTACGAACATATATTAACAAATCAGAATACTATCCTTTCAATGTATGCAGTGTAGTTACATCACAAGCAATCAAAACTTGAACTATACCTCAGAGAACTTATATCAATTCTTGACTTCTGAGATATTGCTGTTCCAAAGTTATTGTAGAACGCATTACCTCAACTCTAGCATAAACGTGTTAAGACGTGTTAAACGGCTTTCTGTCTTATGAAAATTAGTGTAAATTAATAGAAATAAAGATGTTAGAAAAAAAAATTACACTTATTTTAACAAAATTATAACAAATAAAATGTTTTTTTTTTTTCTAAAAAAAAGTTTCCATTTAAGAGAGCGGAAAAATATTCTCCACAATAACGCTCTTTTCCATCCTTTTTATTTTCTATTTCTGTGGTAAAAAGAGAAATAAAAATTTATAAATGTGTATAAATATTACAAATACTTTTTAAAAAAATATTGCATCAAAAAAAAATATCTATAAATATCCAAAATATCTGTTTTAAAGATAGTTTGAGAGAAAGCTGGTTCGCGGCTACTAGACAATATATGCACCTGCAATATAAATAAAATACATGCATACGCAAACACATGTAGTGGCATTAGTCTGATGTTTAAAGATGCGGGTGTTTCCTTCCCCCGCGAGTTTTAAAAAGGGACTCTCTCACGGGGCGCCAGCACGTTACTCGGCTGTAGTCTCGTAATTGCCATCCCACGTCGGGCGAAAAACGGGAAGTAGTATGCACGGGTAATATGGAGAACTGCTTTACGGAAGAAGAGAGAGAGAGAGAAAGAGAGAGAGAGAGAGAGAGAGAGAGAGAG
>NW_012130141.1:853025-854875 GCF_000143395.1 Atta cephalotes
ACACACACACACACACACACACACACACACACACACACACACATATATGTACGTGGCAGTCTTTATCGAAAAAAGTGTCGCTTCTTTGCATGGGATTGTGTGAACATATATCTGGCTGGAATATGAGCCGAACACAAGCGGACTGTCTGCTTTTCACTTTAAATTCTCATCCCCTTCTTTAACCTAGTAATTTTAATATTGCACGTACTTAGCGTTGATTCCGCGCCGAAAATGCAAACGTGTTGTCCTGCAAAATGCGGATTGCCACCACAAACTAAAAATCTTGCCGCAAGAAGTAAGCATTTCATTATTGCGGGAGAAATGAGAAATATGTAAAAAAAACTGAGAGTTGTAAAAAATTCTAGTCATTGCAAAATTTATTTCCTGCACGGCGCACTTTAACAATTATAAATAAACAATTATAAATAAAATTAAATTAAAGTTTAAAAAATCTAATATAAGTTAAAATAAACAAAGATTGCAAGATTTTATTTCCAAATTCCTAAAGCAAATTTTTACACACACGTGCGCGAATGTTAAAATATTTCCGCATTTACAAAACAAACACGTAACATTTATAGAAAATTACTGCGATAACAGATCAATAAACATGCTGTGCAATTGTAAGCAAGGCGAGATCAGGTAACGATATTTTCATTTAAATTTGGATTATAATACATTCATATATTTAGTAATTTTAACTGTAAATGGAATATATTTTTTATGCAATATTAAAAAATCTATGATTTATTATTTTCTCTCTTTTACCAAATCTACCTCAATCTCCGCTTTAAATTATTATATAAAAAATATTGTATGCCACAAAATATCGTTCTTTTGTAACGAAAAAATACCAGAAATATCACAAACAGCAACGTAATCCGAATCCCAAGTGTACACGTAGTAACGGAAATAGTTATTGAAATGCAAATATTTGCTGAAATGTATTTTTCAATGTATAAGTTTCATACTTGCTTTGTACCACACGTAGCTAATATTCGCGTTAGATATTAGATATATAATATTTAAACGCAGCAGTACTTTTCCAGCTTTAAAACAAATAGTTTTGAAAAAATATGAAATTATATTTTCAAAAATATTGAAGAGAAAAAATAAAAGATAAAAAGAATGTAAAATTAATATAGTTCAAGAAATTATATTTCTGTTTACGTATACAATATACATATATGTATTGTATACATATATATGCTTATATAAGTTCAAAATCTTAATTGGTGTTGTATTTTTATCAAAGAGAAACTTTTAACCTTTTGCGATACCCACATATGACACCTTTTTAACCTAAATTTTTTTATGTTTTTCATAATTTATGTTTTTCGTAATTTTAATTTTAATTTTTTAATTTTGATTTCAAATTCGCAAGCGACCCAAAAAAAACTTACTTGATCCTATTTTACGGTCCCAGAACTAATTTTTTTGTCCGCCATCTTGGATCCGCTATTTTGAATTTCTAAAATCTGATGTCAAATTCGTAATCAGTAACCACGAAAAATTCCCGAGTAACAAATTTCAACTGAATTCTACGTAAAGAAAAATGTATGCTTTAAAGGGTTAACGAATTCTCCTGCTTATTCACTCTAAATAAAAACAGTTTTTAACATTTAAATGTTCAAAAAAGCACACATAAAAAGAGATTTAAGAAAAAATTACATCATCCATATTAATCATACTTACTAATTCAATTAACCAATTAATCAATTAATTAATATTTATTTCATATAATATAAGCAGCCCCCCCCTCACACACACACACACACACACACACACACACACACACACACACACACGCGCGCGCGCGCGCGCGCGCGCTTAATAAATTAATTAAACTT
>NW_012130141.1:861497-864803 GCF_000143395.1 Atta cephalotes
CCACACACACACACACACACACACACACACACACACACACACACGCGCGCGCGCGCGCGCGCGCGCTTATAAATAATTTAAACAACTTTTTTTTAAAATTCAGATGTGCAGGAAAATTCGACATACCTATATATACCATATGTTTGTTCAAATTATGTATGTATTAATTACTGAGCTCTATGTATTAATTACTGGGCAGTATTCTAAAATCTGCAAGTTTGAAATGGTCACTCAACGCTGTGTCTCGACACAAATTGCGAAAATCATAAATTACACTGAAAAGCATTCTGTCCTAGAAAACCTAATATCCACTTATCGCCGCTCACCATTACGCTCGTTGTCATATCCGGTACCAATGATGCGCCGCACCGCGCCGGTGGCTCTGCGAGAGCACGCACAAATGCGTGCCGAATACTCTCGGTTTAGAAATACATATCTATAGATATATGTATGTTTTTTCTCTCGTTAAACTGACTGTATATGTATTCTGTTCAAGCTGTTAAAAATTCTATAAACGTTTAGCATACGTATATATACACACACAAGCTTTCGTATATATTTAGCCGTCAGTGTTCCAATTTTCGGCTGCCGCTATCTATCGTTCGCAAGCCACCTATCCCTTTGTCATAGACTCTTTTATTAAATTTGAAGCCGTCCGACATGTTAACATTTATTTATGGGCTAACGGATGCCGATAAACATGGAAATTAATGATCGCGCGATGACAAGCTTTTGATACTTGGAAAATTTTTGCATAATCATTTAACGCACCGTTCAATTCATTTCGTGATAAATGAAAAAGATAATAATCACATCGCGATTTCAAACTTTTATTGTGTCGTTAATATATGTTGGCAATTTCAAAAGCTATTAACAGCATATTTTATATATTAGGCCAATAATAACTCATATCTTGGTTGAAATGAAATTTTCCTTTTTATTTGCGTTATAAAAATCCTTGTTACACTCCATTCGAAGTTGCATTGTTATTGTGACGAAAAATAGGGAATATTTTTCTAATTAATTTGTTTACCGAGTGTACCGTTTTACCTACATGCTCCATTATTAGTTTAATATTTCGCAAAATAATAAAGCCAGAGATTTTATTCGTCGGAGAGAATTAAATAATACGGATATAAAATGTAGGAGTGTTATACTGTCGTAACGCGGGCGTTCGCGCAACATCAGCGTGCGGCAGCGAGCCATAACTCATGAAACGGCTATCGGTCGGTTTCCAGGGAACCGTAGATCACCGGCATCGAGTTAAAATTCAACGACACGACGCGGAGGGATGTGAAATTTTCGCGCGCGACAATTTTACATCGGCGAAAAATGAACGAAACGGATTCGTCCATCGCATCGTCCCGTTACTCTCATTCGACAGTATACTGACCAAGACAATATGCATGACTCGTGTACCCGACAATAAATCAGTTATTTCCCTCGTCTTCTCCATCATTCCACCGCATCGCGACGAACGCGACGACGTTCTTTTCATTGGATTGAGAAACAAACCTAATATCACACGAAGGCGTTTATATAATCTGGAAAATTCATACATGGGTATCACTCGTTATCGACGTACATTTCGAAAGAGCCCTTCTATCTATCCAAAGCTTTACATAGGCACATATGTACGTACGTGCCTGGGCTATGTGTACATACACACACACATATATATATATATATATATATATATATATACGCCGCCGCGCCGGTGTACTGCGTTTGTCTCGTTTATCTCTTTTATTTCATATTGGTATATCTCGGGAAAGCGATGTCCCGCGGCTATATCGTCGTTCGCAAGTACCAGGGCGTGCAGCATCTGCAATTTTCTATACGACGACGACGTACACACCTGCACATTTTTCTCCGCGGCAATGTTGCGTGCGCGCGTGCGCGCGTGCGCTGCACCGCGTTTATACTCACACGGCTTCGTCTCTTTTCGATATCGGATGTTTATGTGACAGCGAGGCGAATTAAACGTTCAAGCGCCGCTGCACATTCTCACATGGTATTCATTTCTTTGTTTCAATATCAGATACTGGTAGGATTTGCTAAATTGAAAAAGTAAGCGGCTCCAATTATGTTTCTAAATGTAGTTTCTTTTTTAAATAAGTTCTTTTTTTGTTCCTGCATGTATCCAATATCCTTTATAAGACACTCGCGTAAAATTCGTGTCAAATTTGCTGACATATTTTTCATATTTTGCAAATTTTTTAATTAACTTAAAGTTCAATCTTTTTTTAGATTAGATAGAAAAAAAATTATCGATAGATTAATTTCCAATTTTGGTACAGGTCAATATACATATTTAGATATCTTCTAATCTATCAATCTGTACATTAACAAACGTGTTCGATTCAAATTTAGATAAATGATTTCATTATCAATTTCCATTTCTGAAGTTAAAATAGATATCACAAATTTATTCTTTAATATTAGGACAGCTCTTTTTTTTGTCCTTTTAAATCCTTTACAATTTTGATACTGATCGACAATACTATTTTAATAAAAATCGTTTCGATTTCAAATTGTAGAATCTTAGAAATTCACAGATAAAAAGTTTGTTCACCTTAAATCTAAAACATAGCTTGTGTAATTGTCACTTATCTCCTCATTTGTAAATTCTATCACGGAGACAAAATTGTGGGAGGAAAGGGAACAAAACAGAGTAATTACCGACATTACCCCCATCTCGTTTCAGGACACATGGGATTAACTGCGGATATATACCATACACGCAAATATTCCGAGCATTCGCGGCTATCTGCGCCATTTCCCTCTCTCCGTATCATTCGAATGAAATGTCCATGCGATATCGGTCAGGTTGTGGATTTATCGCCGCTTAAATGCTTATCGATAGTTAGCTTTTGTTTTGCACGCTTGAAAACTTGCTATTCTCGCGATGCTACGACAATCTAACACAACGAATTAACGAATTGACATCTGTCAACGATATATATAGGTATGTATGCAAAATTAAACTTACGGTCTCGTTTATATTTGTTTGAGATATCTGCACACACATGTATACAGATCGATCTTCATGCGTCTTTACTCATAACTGTACGAATAGCAACAACCGCAACGATTCGAACGTTATGTATACGTTTGCTTTTCTTGCGACAGCTTCGTGAACGAACGACAGATTACGCACCTGCAATCATGTGTACCTATATACCTGATAGTCGAAGTTGTATGACTTTGATAAATATGTTATAACGGCAGCCAAGTGTACATATCGCGTTTTCCCTATTTCATCGATCCTTTGTAATTCTTCTAAAATTAGGTTTTTTTTTTTCT
>NW_012130141.1:871646-878843 GCF_000143395.1 Atta cephalotes
ATATATATATATATATATATATATATATATACTCCTAAATGTGTTTTAAAAATACGACTGGATTAGTAACGCAAGTTAACAGAATATGTTGTTAGCAGATATGATGTTAGAATAGTATGTAACATGTTTTAGCAACTCATTGGTATCTTTCATTGAAATAGTGACATACTAAAGTCTATATGCACATAACAGCAGCAATAATACATTACGGATTAAATTTAAAAATGAAAACGTTTCGAAATCTGAAAATTTGGAAATTTTCTTACCACGAAAGATAAGATTAGCCGTATAAAAAAATTTTTTCAAAAATACAAATAAATATTAAATAATGATAAATACACAAATATATATAATACCGAATGTTATATCGAAACTAACGAAAAACGTTACATATATTTTTATAATGATAAATTAAATATATATGTATACAAGAGAGAAAGAAATATGTTTATAGAGTGAATTAACAATAATTAATATTATTGCATTTAAAAAGAAACAATGTTTAAATGTAACGCAATTCAATTTAATAAAAATTCCAGAACTCATTACGCCCGCAAAATGAATTCGACGTGATAATAAAAAAAAAATCGGCGACACTGGACAATAAAAATTTACATTTCCGTTGCTAATTTAACCAAGCAATTTAGCTCAATTCACCAGAAATAAATTTTACTGTGCTACCACACTTTGAAGAATAAAATTGCATTAACTGTCGATAGCGAATCGCCGACGGCACGCCTGACGAGGATACGTTATATCGAGCTATCGTTTACGGTACATTTACGCTACTTAGCGAACTTCCAATTCGAAGTCGAAGCCCGAATCCTATATCCACATCGAACGCCAGAAGAATAATTCAAGCTTCGACGATCGAAGTGCAGAGCGGCGAAGGGATGGCTCTTCTTAGTGCACGCAAACTTAACGCACACAGTGTGCAGTGCACAGAACACACATCGGACTCGAATGCAGACACTGCCGTTGTTGACGCGGTCTCGGAGCTTAACAAAGTTCTTCCGAGTCCTAACGAGCTTACTCTTGGCGAGAACCAGTCGAGTATATGGCTTCCATCTCTCGTAGCAAATGGTTAACCTACATACCCTGCCTCGAGATTACTTACATTCCAATCGAACGTAGTTAGACGCGACTTGCCTTTACTCGGAGACATGCATGCATTATCATGGATTCGCATGGATTTATAACAGACTTAATCTACATTTCAATATCTTTTGCATGTAGTAATGACATGTTAATATCTCGCTGATGTAAAATATATTCAGATTCAGACAATCTTTACGAATCTTTTTCATGTATATATTTTTTTTTCACGAACCAAATACAATTTATTAAGCACGTAAGCTAAGCTGTTTCAGTACATTTGTTTCTTTTAATATTTTAATTGAATAAGCGATCTCGTCGATAATCCGTGATCGTCCGACGGTAGTTTATGCGGCTCTAAAAATAATTCTTAGGTCAGGATATTCCTGATATTTGTGACGCGAAGGGTACACTACGGGAGAGCTCAATTTCATCTCGAACGAGTCTGGCTGACTAACTACGTATGTATGTATGTATGTAACCCCCGTTCCTCGCTGCCCTACCGTAATTGAATACTCAATAGGATTTACCAAAGCGGACCGCGCGGCGCCGTGCCGCGGCGTGGCGCGGCGTGACGCGGCGTGGGCGAGCCGATCGACAGGACACACGCCAATATTTGATCCGCGTCAAAAGCTTCGAGGCGGATCCACCACCGACACGGCGAATTTCCAACGGTCGTTAACCCCCGCGCTGATCGCGCTGTCTCGCCGCCGCAGCGGCGTGTGATCCTCTCCCTCTCTACCTTCCGCTCGGGTAAACTTCCGAAAAGCCGTCATCCCCGATTTGACGGAAATTATCGATTGTATCTTTGTTTACGATAAAAAGCGACGCGTGCGACCTGGCCGAAAGCTTATGGCGGCAACCTCAATATATGAAGTTTCTTTCGACGAATAAATTTTTAAGTGACCGATTTGACTTTGTCAAAAAATGAGCATAGTTTAAAAAAAAAAAACAATCGAGACACAAGATTGAAAAGGAAGTTGTCTCTTGAAATTTTAAAATTAAGTTTTCATCTTGGTAAAACGAAAGAGTATAGTTTAGAAATATTTTACACATCTCACCTGCACGTCTCGCCGAAACGTACCAAAACCTGCATTTAGGCACGTCTTCCTTTGCACGTCCTTCGCTTATCCAAGTCCAACACTACTCCGCGTGTGTCTATGTTTAGCCTAACCGTTCTACTCGTTTTGGAGAACGTTCGTCGCGCCATATAACCAAATCCACAGGTGCGGTTGCTTTAGGGTGCTCACATCGCGCGGAAGTGCCTTTGAATGAATAGAGCGACCGTCGACAGCGCGTGAATACACCATAGGAGACACGTATGAAAGTCACCGACTATCCGGCACAGAATGCGACCTCCCGGAGGGACAGAATAACCCGGGTCGTCGCGATCCAGAAGATGAGACAAACCATTTCCCGTCGCCGCGCTACCGTTCTCACGATTCTTCTACCTTCCTCTCATACCTCTTATACCTTGCTTATACGAATGAGAATTAAGCCGTGGTTTAACCAGCACGTTGGAGATTGCCCAAGAGATAAACGGCTACCGAGTGGATAGGGCTCTTATCTATGTTATCCTTCTTTAAGTTCACTCTAACCAATTTTTTTTCGGTTTCTTTCTCACTCGAGAAAGACTCGGAAGAAGACGCCCACTTCGAATAAATTTCAAAACTTTCTACGTGATTATCGCGAATTTGGATTAAGACTATTTTAATATAATATGCACTTGCAGATAATTTTGTGCGGAATATAAAAGATAATTGAATCAAAAGATTTCTTTCCATATTATTTTAAATGTATCTTTTTAAAAAAATGAAAATTATGTAAAAATGAGGAAAATTCCGCGATTAGTTCGAAATTTGCGGACATACCCGACTTAAAATTATTCCGCAACAGAAAGTTGAAATTAATTGTCACATTGACTTCTTAATATTTATTATTAATGTTAATATATACATGATAAAATCTCTATTCTCCATTATATAAAAATATTGTTAAAATCTGCTTGAAATGAGAGAAGAAAAGATAAGTTCATTTTTATTTTTATTAAAAGAAAAATGATTCGACATTGAATAAGACAAGAAGAGGCTGACAAATTATTACTTACAATATAATGATGGAATCATTATGTTGCTTTTTTAGCGGAACGGAAAGTGATCGCCTGCCATAGGTAATGGTGCGCGATAAATTCGCGGTTGGTTAGCCCGTAAAGTGTGACTATATCGACGCTTCGATTGATTAATTAGATTAATTTTAATTGAACGCCTATGTATATTCTGAAAGGCTGGCTACCGTCAATTTAGTAACTCGATAAATCTATAAAATAGCGTGGCGAAAGTGTGGCTACATTTTATTAAATTCCATCTCGCAAAAGGACGCCGTGTGGCATCACGTCGAGCCAAATTTAGTAATGGATCATTATTGAGTTTTGCAGCAAAGATATGGATATTCAAATTTAAATAATTGCTTTTGCCGGCGCCTACCATACTTATTATCATCATTTCATGATAATAAAAAAACGTTAACATTTAACGTTAACATTTAAGTGCTTGAGACACTTTTATCATTTCCTCATCAGAGTTTCTAACAAATTTATTTCTATACGAATTAAAAGTAATGAAATGATAAATTTTCTCATTCAGTATAATTTTTTAATCAGAGATGCTATAATTTAAGCAAACATGCTTAATCTTTCTAAAATTGGAGCAGTAAATTAGTTAAATAGCACTTAATTCTACGATAGTTTCCAATTCAATTTGCTGTGACAAAGATAATAAATTAACGAGATTACTTTGTGGTAAATATTGAAACTAACTGCGGGAATATATTATCTAATTATCAAGATCGATATTTTTGTATTATAAGATATAGAAAATTCAAGTGCTTTAAAATGTACATATAAAGATATTTTATATTCCCATCAATCCTCTGAAACCTGTATTTAAAAAAAAATTCCTTTTTCTTTCAAAAAATGAAATTAAAAAATGAAATACATAAATCTACATATTTCTGAGAAATGTAAAAAAGAGAGAGAACTTAAAACGTACCATTTCCAATCCAACAATAGATGGAGTCTGAATGGAAATGGAAATATAAATTGGTTGTTTGCACTTGACTAAAACAATATAATAGACGAATATTCTTGTTTAAATATTACTCACGATGTTTGAGGTGCAGTCTAGGAATGGGATCCTGTGGCCAAGCCACATTTTGCGCGGCAAAGCTGATCAGAGCCAAAATCCGCAGCGACGCGCTCATCCTGGAAACAAATGGCCCTGCAGGATGTCCGACAAATCAACGGTAACTTTCAAGCCTCATCATCGCTGCCACTGATCGTCATTCCTGCAATCATATAACAGCGACTGTAATTCTGCATATATCATAAAGTTCGTAAAGTTCACACTAGTTAGAGTAGTAAAGTCATGTTGTTATATAGTTTATGTGCATTATATTTTATAATGCAAAATATTTCAACGTATCTTAATCTATTGAAAACCACGATTATGATGTAAACAATTTCAGACAACTATTTTTATTTTCTATAAATTTAATATTATTAAATATTAAACTTATAATAATTAATGAATGACAATATTTGAAAAAAATTGAATACTAAACAATTTAAAAATTCAATTTAAATTTTTCTTTCAGAAATGTTTCAGAAATATTGATTGTTACTTGCAATTTTTTCGAAAATTAAAATATTTTAATAACTTAATTTTGTTTTCTTGGTAACAAAAAATCGAAAGTTGTCCTTCTTCACATCACAATTATTGTCTATTGACATTGTTGTTGCGCAAACGTTCTAGAATCAAAGAGAATATATATCATTGAGAAAATTGGTTTCGCTCGCATATGCACAATATTCCGCATATATACTCCAAATTGAACGCATGTATTCTTTATGGCTCGAAGAAAGCAGAACATAAGAAACGAGTCTTATGCCCGCTTTTTAAACAGAACTTATATATGCATATCTTCTTGTAGAAGAAAACTACTACTTGGAATAAATAAGGGAAAGTACGAGCAAGGATAAAAGGCTAACGAAGAAACGGGAGACGACCACCGACTGCAACGACTATGATGAAGAAAACGACGATGTTATGCATTATGCAGAGAGGTCGCTAGCTCGAGTTTCTATTTGTCCTGAGGCCGTATACTGCCGTCTACTACCTTGATACTACGTTCAAGATTAAACGTAATATCGAATGTGTATATTTACATTTATATAATATAAGTGTATATAACAGTGAATAACAGTTTATAATAATTAATGAAATGATAAATATATTTTCTTATTCAGTATAAGTTTTAAACAAGAGACACTTTAAGCTCTCTCTCTCTCTCGTCGGTTTTGGTGACTAAAAAAATTATAAATGTATACATGTATATAAGGTGTTTATAAAAATGCAATCGAACAATGTGTGTCTAATGCTTTCTCAATCTTTCAGTTAATAAATCTGTTTAAGAAAAAATAATTTCAACATACTTTTTATAATTAGATCAACAATATATAAAATCATCATTCAATTTTCATTTATTTACTATTAGCAAGAGAATAATATCAAATTACAATATTAAATGCTAAATTTAAAATTGATGAAAAATCGATACAACAGCTAGATATGAAATAACTAATACAATTATGTACGGATTTATTATACATACAAGCCTTACTTTTTCTCTCAAATAATACATATCGCTAAAGCAACGTTTTATTTTTATCAATTAATTTTATTTATCATTTTTTTCTTTTTTCTGAGCACAGATTTATGTACATTGATAAGTAATTTTCTAAACAGCTTATACATCCTTCAGTCTTTGTAAATATCAAAAGCGAAATTATCATTCTATACTGCGTGCGCGGCGTTCATTTTTCTCCGATAAGTTTAGCAAAGTAAATGGAAACAAGATTCTAATATTCAACTATCGTGCCAGTTAAATCTTAATTTGCTCGCAGTGGTAACGTCAATTGAAATCGACATAACAACAGTTACATTGTGTTGTTAAAGTATTAATTAATCTCGGCTGTGTAATCAGTTGCATTCCAATGCGGCAATGAGCTGCATTGTTACTCGACATCTGGTAGACGATCATAAATTCATGATTATTTCGCAGCGACAGCTGCGCGCCCGCGCGATATCTAATAAAATCAGATCGTGAATCATGTTCGAGCGGAGACTCATGTTCGAAAGAAAAATGTTTCGCTGCGGATCCGTCGTGTTTGCCATGATGTTTGCGAGAGCAAGAACACGCGCCTCGCTAGGCGTGGCTCGCCCTACTTTCGAGAGATACGAGGGACGAGTTGCAGATCGAGAGTCACTTCCCTTGCAGCGTCTCTCCGTCGCAACGGTAACGGTCGCTTTCCGATTCCACGAGTGTGTCGTGCACCGAAAATGAGAGACTTTCTCTTACATTAGATGACACTCCATCGCGCGTTTACAAACAACGAGAAAGTTCGCCACTCAATCGGATGCTCTCTCGATGCGGGAAAAGACATCTAATTTTCAATGTCCCATATACGAGGATCGTGGAAAGACGACCACGTGATTACAACTCTAATTTCGGAACTCGAAATTATCATATCAGTCAGCGTGGCGCAGAGACAGCGCTCTCAGAATATAAATTTGCCTAATTTGTGGGTTATATAAATATTTCAGTTGATAGATGAAATGACGATAGAAGTACGATGGACTCTTTGTTTTGAAAACTAAGAGAAAAAACAATAATATTTAAGTTTTTCCTTGTTAACGCAACATTTTTAGAAATATTTTTATATCATTGGAATTTTAGTTTTATATATGCAGACTGCATAGTGATTGAGATAGAACCGAGAATAAGTGTCACAGTCAAAAACTTATTTATTATTATATACAAAAAGTATCTATAGATGTTCTTTTCTCTCTCAATATTATTTTTATAGGAAATCCAAAATTTGTAAGTACGATAGTGCATCCTATTTGTGTGTGTGTGTGTGTGTGTGTGTATATATATATATATATATATATATATATATATATATATATATAATAATAATATTATTATATATATTATACTATACACTATATATATATAGTATATATATATATATATATATATATA
>NW_012130141.1:879951-884927 GCF_000143395.1 Atta cephalotes
TTACTTAAATTTATTTCTTATAAATAATACGTTATTCTTTAATTAATTTAGTATATATTTTAAGTTATATTATTTAATTTTTGTTACGAAATTAATTTAAAAAAATAAATAGTATTAAAAATTAACTATTAGTTTTTAAGTTAAAAAGTAAAAAATTTAAATTAGCTGCTCTCTCTCTCTCTCTCTCTCTCTCTCTATCTAAAAATCTTTACTTTTACTCAGATATTTTCTTTTCCATTTCATTTTGGCATATCTTTATCTTCTTATCTGTTTTTATCTCGTAATCCTGATCTATGTCGCTGCCTACTCTAGTCCTCTCAATTTTTTACTTCATGTGAATTTTCACGTTTCAAAGAAATTGCTACTTCTGATTTGGATGAGTCTCGAAAAAGTAAAAAAGTTTCTTTTCATTTCCGTATTCTACTTTAAAAAGGCAGAGAAACAGTTGCCAACATAAAGTTGCCAACAAATGAGAAAAATGAGCAAAACATACAGATAATAATCTACATAAAATTAATTCTCATGTTATTAAAATTTAAAGGTTCAGTTAAATTCTGCTAAATTTTATTGGTACTCCAATAAATGCAAAAACAGTTGTTAAACTGTTTCAATGTAACAATAGAATATGATTTTTTTAAATATCCAAAAGATAGATTCTTTTATAGATGTATATGACAACTATTTCAAGTCTTTCAAAAATTGTATAATTGTATAATCTAAAATATAATATATATCTTCAATTTTTCATATATATCTATATTTTTTCTTCTCAAATATTTTATTATATCTTTTTTCTTTTCATTTTTTTAAAGAAAATAATCCTATATATTTTATTAAAATTTAAGCCGAAAATTTAAAATTTTAAAAATCTAACATATAAAAACAGAAGTGTATAAAATAGATATTAAAATGATAATATATTTTAAATAATTTCAGATAAAAAATCTACTAACAAGCGATATCATCTAGAGAACCTTCTCTAACACAAGAAAAACAAGTTTTTTGCAGAGGTGTTTTAACGGTGGCCTTGTTGGCTAAATCCCAAGCAACTGTGAGAAGTTATTTAACTTCTAATATCTTCCTCCCTCTTTTATGGAAATTTGCTACTTTAATTTATAAATAACATCACTTGAAACGTAAAAATATATATTGTTAATGTATGTACGAACAACAACAAATTAATTCAGTTCACATTATTAATAATATTTATTCAATTATTGAACGCCAAAAATTTGAAGACTGCTGAATAATTATCACCGCTAAAATTTTCGCTAAAAAGAGAGGATAGCTTCGAAATTTATCGAAGAATACATAACTCTGTTAATAAGTACAGTATACTCATACTTTACGAACTTATCCTGATTAAACTTCAAGTTAAATTTCAACGGAAGTAAAGCCGATTCGAAATTAATTGAAAGCTATAGTTCTATAATCTGTTTACAGTAATAAATCTCAGTAAAAAACACTAAGTAATATTCACTATAACATAACAATTATGTTATATTATAATATAACAATTATCCTATACTTCATTTTTCGTTTAAATGAAATTACAAATGAAAGAACACAATGTCTTGTTATCAATGCTTTTACAGACATCTTGCGTATTTATAAATCTTATTTCGTATTCCAATCTCTCTATTCCGTAGACGCTGACTGCAGTCTCTACAACTGTCAAAGTCGACGATAGAAACCGATATCCTTAGTCATTGTGCATTTTGTATGCTTGGATGTGCACAAGTTCGAACTCGGTATCGATCCAGCCCGTTTACTTCGTGACTACGGTAAGGAAGCCACAGTTAACTTATCACTTATCCTTTTAAATTACATTCTCATTCCACTTACAACTTCTCCGTTTCTATCATAGCGTTCAATCATGCAATGATAACGAATCGTAAAAATCAAGTTCTATAGATTAGATACTTTTATCTTTTATCTTTTATCTATATTTACTGAAATGGAGTAAAGATATTACAGCTGTTATTTTCCTGCTTAAAGTTAAAACGTTAACATCTATAAGAGAGAATCTATAATGAAAATGCTAAATGCGCGTGTATTAAAAGCACAAAATTGAAAATTATATAATATATGCTTACATGTCTAAATTATATATTTACCATGATAACAATGACATTTACAAGCAAATATTTTAAATTTTGTAGCACAGACGAAAGATTCCTTCTATACAAAAAGTAAGATAAACTTCCGTTTCGTACTTTTACGTTAAAATCAACACGTTTCATTTTAAAATATTCATTTATTTTTGATCACATAATTCATTTTTTGTTTTTAGCTAAATAACATTTGTAATGCTGCTTGATTTAGCTTTGCTTGATCATTCCCATCCAAACCCCTTTCGAACGTACAGATTGTAAAACGAGCGAAAAACGGCAGAAAACGACAAGAAAAGAGAGAGAGAGAGAGAGAGAGAGAGAGAGAGAAGAGTAGTGTAGGAGGAGATAAGTCTAGCAGTTGAAAGACACCAAAAAGGAGTAAAAGGTATCCGCGACAGAATGGATGAATGAGACTACCAGTGGTCTTTGAGCTAGCAGGTAGGCAATGATTAATAAGTAACGTCGATCTCGTTCAAAGTGCGGCACGCCAGAGAAGCTCAGGGCGGCACCCTACGGTTCTCGCAGTAACAACCGCGTGCAAATAGAATATTTCGCGAAATAAATGAATCGTGATTATTCTGAGAAAACGGCAAATCTAAGGCAGCGAACAGAATTCTCGTAAATAATATTACGTATCTTAATTAAGATACTAAGAAATATGCATCTCTTGTAAAAAAATTAGTTTATATATTAATGAATTGTTTGTTTCCAATTTAAAAGGGGATAAATGTTTAGCAAAAAGTTTTGTATCTACTTGTACTTGAGTGATGTAATATTTATTTCGCCATGTCAATTATTTTATTCGCAAAAAGAAACAAAAAAAATATATATCTCGTCCGAAATGCAGAAACAAGAATCTAGAATTAGAATTTAGTAGTTTTGAGATATCGTATGTAAAATTATTTTAAAAATATATCATTCTTTTAAATAAGCAATTAATTTAATGTTTTATAAATTTTATGTATATATTAAGTACTTACTAATCGAAAAATATTTAAATACCAGGAATTTCGAGCAATTATGTTTTTTTTCATTTTGATATTATAATGTTTAATAAACGCTAATTTTCATCAGATATTTAAAATAATTTTTCGTCATCTTGGAACAATTAAATAATAGCTAATTGACATAACGTTAATTTCTCCCATTAAGATTATGACGTTTATGCTAAACAGATTGAACAATTAAATCAAGACTAGAATAATTGACTAGTATCTACAATAAATAGTATTAAATTTAATATCACGTGGATTTTTCTTGATAAATAATATAAACGATTAACTTAGTAGAAAAAATTCTATTAATACGATAGAAAAGAAAACAAATTTACTATCTATTGTACGTTGGCGTAAAGAAATTTGGATTAGATTTTAAACTCGATGCATTTGGTTCGCATGAAATGTTGAGTTCTTCGTTGCAATATTGTTTACGCTTCACAGACATTTGATTTCTCCATTTCAAATATCTTCTGGACTTTGAAATCCAGGTTCATGGCAATTCTGAATAACATAAAGTTTATCGTACGTTCAACTTCTTGCAGAAACGCCACATTTGATATAAAGTTTCTAAACTAGAACTGACAAACTGCAAAGAATATCCGGAAATCAATGATTTAATACTCGGAAAAGTTTAAGTGCATTCTCAGATTTACGTATTACAAATAATTTTGATAGTTGAAAAAAACCTGTATCGATTGACACAATTGGTTTTCACGTGACCTTACAACAGGTTTAGAGTGTAGGTGTTGTGTCGAGGTGTACTTCGAAATCGTAGGATTAGAGAGTCACAGGGGCGTCGTAATGCCACGTTAGCAGGAGCAAGTGCAACTTGGTCCAGTGGTGAAGTCAGGAATTCCAGTTGAAGGAGGAGTGGTTCGTGAGCGTGGCGGGCGATTTAAAGCAACTCACCGTGCCAGAGCCAACTCCACTCAAGTGAATGAATATTCAGAAGCGTGCGAGAACTGTGGGGAACGTGGTCTTGGTGCCTCGGGTGACCTCTCGTGGAAACGGCCAGGTGAAATGGTCCAAATCACGGGGAATATTCAGATTTCGCCCTTGCCACTACGCGAATTACTCCTATTACGTATACGTGTGTGATCACGACCGCGGCCGTGCGAGCGAGTTACGTCAGTAGGAAAATCGCGGTTTGCTAGATAAGTATATTCGCGAAAGTGGATTTATCCGCTTGGAGAAAGAGGTTGTTATTCTTATGCATGCATATGTAAAAAGCTATAATAATTAATAATTTCACCTCTCGTACGTATTCTATCCATTGTCTTCTATTCACTAGACTTCCTATTCATTGAATTTTAGAAACACGATTTGTTATTGAATTATTAAGAAAACGTAAAGAAAACGTATAGACGACAAAAGTATCCCGACATGTAACACAATCATCTTTCGCACAGGCATGCATACAAAATCAATGCAATTATCGTTATTATTTCTTGAGAAGAAAGCTTTGAAAAAGTAACGTTTCTCTTCATAATACACACTTTTTGCTTTGAAAATCTTTTCTAAATCAATGCTTTTAAGAATATTAGTTTACGTTTAAATGCATCACTTTTCATTTATATAACAATTTGACATACCTACTTTCGTTTATTACATAATTTATAATGCACCAATCTCAGAGAATAATCATACGATTATGTATGTTATATTAAAGTTTGGAAACTGTAATTATAATAACATATAACAGAGATCAGGTTACTTATTGTAACAAGAGAAGAACGTGCTATGCTTTTCAGATGAAATCGTAAACCAAGCGGAATCGCTTCCAGATACCCTCTTTTATAATAGTAAATATTGCGAACCACTCTTCGCGATAATTTTGCCCAGCCTCCAAATATATATATGTATA
>NW_012130141.1:888603-896593 GCF_000143395.1 Atta cephalotes
ACTCTCGTCGATAATTTTAGTCCCTACGCCTCCAAACTAATATATATGTATATGTGTGTGTGTGTGTGTGTGTGTGTGTGTGTGTGTGTGTGTGTGTGTGTGTACATATATACGTATATATAATACATATTACGCAGCTGCAGGCGGATATTCCCTCGGCACCTGCAAGCGACATTTCCGACGATCTCACCGCGAGAATCAGAGTCGTTACCGCCGCTCAAATAATCCTCCGTGTGCGTCCGTAGGCGTTTTACAGCCCTCGTCGTTTTCGCTCATCGTTAGGGCGCAATAGAGGCGCCGAGCATAGCTGCAGGTTACAACGGACGTTGCAACTCGAACCGTAAGAGCTCAGATTGCAAAGCTACGGTTAGTTAGAATAGAGCGAAATACGATGGAACTACGTCTGTCTATATTTGCAAAACAGTTCTCTCCGTCTTACATTGTGTACTAGGCTCAATCTCTTCCTTCCTCTATGTAGAAAAGCGTTCAAGCTTACATGATGCATGGACTTTATAGAGATTCGCGTATACAATACTCTCCATTGAATCCTAGCTCGATAAAGCATTGCAATATCATTAACAATGGCAACAACAGCGTATTATTATCACATAGTCTACACATTATTATCGAGTAATTTGCAAACTTTCAAATAATTCAAAGTAAGATGGCGTATATAAGAGCCCACGATAATGGTACAGTAAAATTGGTATAAAATTAAAATTTACCACTTTCACTGCATTACTTCTAATTGTGTTATATTTACACAAATATTTTATCACAATCAGTTAATAAAATTATTTCAAATATTATTTATATCATTAAGGTGAGAAAGAGAAGAAGAGAGTGACTCCATTAAAACCAGATGATATTGCGCATGCAATAAAAATGAGTAGAGACGGAGCAGATGGGCGGAAAAAACCAGAGGTACCAAAATTTTGTGCAGGGCGAACTGCACACCAGGGAAATTGCCAGATATAATGGGCGAATGATAATTTAGTGCGCGCGACAATGAATGAGAATGGTGACGGAAAAATGTTCTCTCTTTTAAATTGCGAGACGTGCAAATTTCAATTAATCATCCGACAAAAGTCATCGAACGTCTCTCATCCATAAATACGCTTTCGATATCAACGACGTACAAACGTGCCTCATATTGCGAGTAATTCGCGAAAGTGAGTGCTGGTGAGCGTTTCGTGAGATAGACGTAACGCTCTTGATTTTTCGCCCCGTGGGATTAGCTCGATTCATCGGCACGGAAGCACCGCACAAGAATACCGCGCGTTCACGAAGAGCCGCACGAGAGCGTCGGAGAGAACGAACTCTATATGGCAGAGGTCCATTTGCGGACCGCCGGTAATTTCCTCGGGGAAGAATCCCGGCTGTATACCGAACGGGAGCGTCGTTCGCTCGCGCGATTTCACCGTATTTCAGAGTTGGCCACGCAATGCCAACTCACGCGTATAATCGGCGCGATTAATAAAGTCCGCTTGGTTAACTGTAAAATAGCACGAATCGCGCTATTTTAAAGAAGAAAAGAAATAGTCGTCGTGAATAAAGACAAAGCGAAAAACGAGAAAGACCGCGTGTTCATAGCAATACCATTTACAGACTGGCGTTGTGCATGTGTGCATTCTGGGATGGTGACTGCGATGGTACACCGTTAGCAAACTCCCTCAGCTAACAAACAAGCCGCGTGTGCGAATAATACAAGATATCCTGATATATACGAAAGGACAAGAATTCTGTTCTTTCAATTCTGTTCTTGAATCTCTGAATCAAGTTGATAAAATTATTTTTTTTAATTATTTCTGATCCCATATAAGAAATACCTGATCCTTGAGAATTTTAAATCTTCTAAATATTTTCAAGTAACAATCATCTTGCAAATGTTACTTGGATTGTATTTCCTATCAAATTTCAGTTAATGTTTTTGAACATCCTATATGTATGTACACACTTGATCTCGTAAGCTTTTAAAAAATAAACAAGAAAAAGATTTCTCGAGTAGCCCCCGCGTACGATGTAATCTGTACGCTCGCAGATATCAGATTCCATTTTGCCGTTGCTATTACTGCAGCTCGTACGTGAGGTCCATATTTTTTCGTTCACCTGACCGCAATTAACATTAGCATAGAAATTGGTGTGCGCACTGTCAGTAGAACATGCCCATAAACTTGATAAATTCTTGATGACAACTTTCGATATGTGAAATTATTTAACCCTATCTTAATTGATTAAAAAGTATTCTTTTATTTTAAAATTATCTACTAGAATTAAAATAAGAAGACAAATAAATTATCAATTAAATACTAATATAACAAATTAATAATGTTTTTACATGTCACATTTTTAAATCAATATTATTGCATAAATTATTATAAGAGATTTTCAATATATACTCTTTGATATTTCATGTACAATAATTTAAATGTTGAATTCTGCTTGCTCCAACATGTTTATGAATATATTATGTTTTTAATAATGTTAAAAAGATTTATAACCGTCGATATCTCTCGATTCACCTATCCATTCACGTCACATCAGTGTGACACGCTACACAAATTTGGAAGTTCTGATATACACGGTGCCAATATATTTCGTAGAAATCTAATGTACTTTTAGCGTTACTTGCAGAAATCTAACATACATATAGAATAATAGTCATATGTGAGAACGATATATTTATACTATAATCACGTCTTTTCTCGCAAGAGACGTAATGTAACTATGGAATCAATTAAAATATATTATTAAACGTTCAAAATCTAATAGACATATAACTTTTACGCTTATTTTAAGATTTAAAAACTGAAATAAATTCTTGCGCACACACACACACACACATTGAAAAATAAAATGACTTTGTTTTCAACAAACTTCGTTTTTGTAACGTACGTGCTAGATACATGAATTTTAAATAAACGACAATGTGTATAAAATCTCTTTTATATTTCATAAAAATTATTTTCATATATTTACATTAAACACATATCAATTACAAAATTGCTAAAATTGATTTAAAATTGATTTTTTCTTTTAAACTATAATTTTTAATATTCGGTTTTATCGATTTTAAAAATTGAAACGAGTATATATGTATAAAAGAAATGATGTCTCTCTCTTAAATTATTAAATTTAACAACATACCTCGATCAGATTCATTCCGAATACTGGAAGCATGTTCCTTGTTAGTCAATTCGCCGAGTAGTGCCTATTGCAATGGCGTCGATCGAACGATAATACGATTAAACCACTATAGAAGGTTCACATCGGTGAAGCACTCGAATTTCTGCGTTTTCACGAAAGCACGAGATGCGGTTCTATCCCGGTATATTTCTTCTCGCCATGGAAGAAAGCTATCGAGATCGCGCGGGTCTGGCGTCTCGGCCCTTCATCGTCTTGCGACCTCAGTCTCTCTTTGCACTCTTCCCTCGAGCCATCGTCACGGTCTCGCGCTCTCCGTACATTACGGCATTACGCTACAGAATTCATCTTATTGCGTCGAGATACATCTGATGGCGACAGATCGATATATCTCGTTCTCGGTGAGAACTCGCAATCCAATAAAGGAATGGCGAGAAAATTGCAATCGGCATTGCCATGAAATAAATGGATAGAGAAGTGGTTACATACGGAGATAAAGGAGAGAGAGAGAGAGAGAAAGAGAGAACATACCATCAACATTACATACGTATCTCAAGTGCTGCCAGAGAAATTTACAAAATCGTATACATTAGCGTCAACCGCGAAAACATACAATTTTTAAAAATCTTCCTAGAAATTCAAACGTCTTAATCCTTTACAGCTAATAATGTGTCTACTTAACGGGTTAAAATTTATTACTAGAGATTTGCTAAATTATTATTATTTTACTAAAACAATTTTCATTCGGAAAATCATGTTTCACCGTTTCTATTTTCTTTTTATATCGCATCGTAATGTTGTTCAACATGATGCAGTTACCAAAAATTTATTTAAAGTATACATTCGATCAGTCACTTATGAAAATCTATCTTTCAATGTACAAAAAAATAATTTTCATCTTTCTTTCTTGAATAAAAAAGAAGAATAATTCAGCTTTTGATCTTCAAAGTTTTCTCATTTGGTAAAAACTATTTTTCCAAGAATTTTCACTAACAATAAAAAAATCTAGCATTTTTTTGCATATCCGCTCAACTCATAAAAGATTATGAGTCATTAAAATTCAACAATATAACTTTTTGTTGCAAAAAAATTTAAAAATGTTAAAAAAGAAATTTAATAGAAAATAGATTAATTCATAAATCATTTTTGGGAGTGAATGGCGGTAATATGTATAATAAATGATGAATGACTTTTAATGAGTCATTTTTTCATTTGTCTAAATATAATAATATTGTAGATATTCAATAACCTACAATGACCATAGCACAATAAACTGTTATAGAAATTATGGAACATTGATTAAGATGCATGCAAATTTACTATGGCGCGTTTATCCCGATCATACAACAGCGCTGATATACGTTCATTGAGCGAGACTTCATTTCTTGAGCCTCCCTGCATCAATGGTATTTATGTGAGATAATTAAGCGCGTATGCTATGCTTATACTTGCGCCTTGTTTTATTCATACTATAATGAAGCTTAAGAACACAACAGACTCTACTTAACAGACTCTCGGTAATGCGATCAAGTAGAGTGGAAAAAGACATGAATGAGTTTACATGATACTTTTCACGAAATCTCTGATAATGATAGATATAACGTGTTGCAGATTGAAATAATTTCTGATATTATACTTCAATATTATGCGCAAATTATTTTGTAATAATTGCTTTATCTTATTTAGTTAATGCAATTCGTAGAAAAAAATTTTATTATCTATTATTATATGCTTTTTTGCATAGTATTTCTAACCTTTACATTGTCTTTTACAAATTAGGTGTTGTTTCTCTTGTTTTAATGTAATTTTATATTAATTTGACTACTTTTTATACAATTAAAATTTTACATTGTCGCAAACATTTACGAACATTAAAAACATTAAAAACAACATATATTTACACATAAATAGATTTAAAAATTATATTTTTTAAATTAAATTTTGCATCAATTACCAATTTAAGTAGGATTATGATTCTATCTTAACATTTCTTATACATTTCTTTTATATTTATTGTATGATCTAAAGTATGACCTAAAAAGCCAAAATCATTATTCTTAGAACGATAGAAAGTGATATGTCGTAAATTTTTTCCGCAATAAAATAAAGATCATACAACGATTACTCCATTTTCTTGGACATTATTATACAATTTTCTAAAACGGTGTCCCAGCATTAGTTTTTTAGCTGTACTCCATCACAGAGTTACATAAGTTATATTGTACATGTCGCATAATGCAGTCGTATGACTATTTACAGTAAATATTACTTAATACTATACAGCTAATTATAACGTATGATTTCATATAAATTACATGTCCAAAGATAGAACAACTTTGTATGCTAATAAAACATTGGTTCGATAAAAATGCTTCACAAAAGAATCATTTTCTGAACGACAATAATTAATTTAAATGTTAAAGCATAATGTAGCATAAATGTCTTATATATGATCGATATTAATAGAATTAATAAAATAAAATTAAATATTATTTTTAATTTAAAAATATCATTTTAATTAAAATTTTTTTTATCGAACAATATCTGGAATATTTCAGAAAAGTTATACTCTCTCACAACATAAGAAAACTTTGAGGTAAGGACGATCATTCCTTTTTAATCTCTTTGAAAAAAAGGCATTTTTAAATATGTAACAAATAAAACAAAACCTAAATCCTTCTTTCTCTTTTTCTCAATGACCTAATATGAACATAAGAAAAAAAAAAATAATATATATATATATGTGTGTGTATATCATTCCAGATATCTATCCCTTTATCAGAAAACCATTGCTGCAAGAGATAACTTGTATATCCACACACATTCGTATGAAACGGGGTTTGATCATTCGATACATTGTCAGAGAACATTGTCGTATCATTGTCCAATGCAGACGTGAGACGTCTAGTTCGAAGTGCCTTACACTCACGATCACTATCAATCGATCGGTAATGCATAGCATCGCGCACGACGGAAGCACAAGCGAAGACGACATTGAGGTACATGGTACATGTTCGTCGTCATCATCGTCGGCGTCGTCCTTGTCGTCGTCAACGTCGCTGTCGTCAACGTCGTTATCGTCAACGTCGCGTTGCAATGCACTACACGTTGAGCCCCCGTAGCTACGGGGCAATCGAATTTTCATCGCCGCGAAGGTGAACTCTGAATATTCATACGGTCGAACGAATTCCCAGTACCTTGCACACGTCTCTCTCCCTCTTTCCTGCCCTTGATATGATCGGGATTCGTGGTGCGTCATCCTGTACGTAGGTTACATGCCTGCAGGATAATCGCCGACTCGCGCCACCGCCGGTTCCTTCCCATCCAACTGAATTTAAACTGATGCACGCTCGAGGGTGTATGATCGTTCGGGTTGCAACAAGACAAATCGAATATTTGAAGGGAAGGAAAAAAAATCACATTTCCAAACGACAGATTGTCTCGAACCAGAGATAACTTTCATCGTGAACGCTCGATTTTACGAGACGATATTAACTACACTACTGTGAAGAAAACCACAAATCGATCTTGCCTTTGATTACTGCAAATATGCACAGATAGAGACTATCGTTTCTATTTCAAAATCGAATTGCAATATTTTAAATGACTCTTTAAATTTAATAAAATAATAGGTACATCATATAAAAATATATTACCAAATACATTAACAAATATGAAAAAAGAAATATATCCTCAAAATTTTGAATTAAAAGAAAGAAAGCCAAAGCGATAAACAAGGAATTAATACAAATTTAAAAGTTAAAATTTCATTTCAACATTCGTTGAAAATTTATACTAAAATAATATTAATAAAATTTTTATTTTAATTCTATTAAAATAAGCCTTTATCTATTTGCTGTATTTTATTTTATTATTAATAGGTAGTATATCGAATATCATAACACAATCGATCGCGCATTGTAATTGAAATCTATTAACCAGACGTGTACTAAATATTAGACGATAATTCACCATGTATTGTTAAATAGCGGCGATGATAGTGTTCTCTAGTAATTCCGTATTAAATAATTTATCTGCGAAGACTTAATACTTTAACTATATAAGCACAATTTAGTATAAAATTAATAATTATATATATGCGTGATACAAATTTCATCATCAAAATATTCAAAATATTTTTTTTAGTATTAATAAACGAAGCAAACAATAGATTATCTATAAATATTGCAAGCTTTTATCATTTTCTCCCATCATTAGCGATGCACAATTAATAATAGACTAGAGGTTAAGATTAATCAGATGACTCACTTATTAATATCAATGACATACTTATTAATATCGGTAGATATTAATAGTCAGCACATAATTAAACATATGCCACAAATACTAATTTATATGTATTGATATTAAAATCGCATGTACTAATAAATTTGAAATATTTGTAATATTCTCCAGTAATGGTTAATATAAAAATGTTAATTTTGCAAACAATTATAATTTATATATTATTAATAATATATTAATATCATTATGTATTAATATCAACTCAAAATCATTAGTAGATGCGACTAATATATGGAGCCACACATATAATAAGAGACGATCGCACATCTGACCTTAAAGGGTTCTGTTGAAGGTAAGAGTGAGAGGACTCGCACACATATGCACAAAGGAGCACACGCGCAACAATCAGCCGCTTCGTAATGCATGGCGCTTCATATATGCGATCGTACTTGTAGCACGATATACACGCAGCCGTTAAATCGAGGGAATGAGAAAAAAAACGAATGCTAGGAGGGGGGGAAAAAGAAAGAGAGCAGAAAAGAACAAGAGAGCGAAAGCGAGACTGAAGAAGAGGAAGGGGAAGAGAAGGGAGAGGAGAGAG
>NW_012130142.1:0-10339 GCF_000143395.1 Atta cephalotes
GTGTGTGTGTGTGTGTGTGTGTGTGTGTGTGTGTGTGTGTGTGTGTGTGTGTGTGTGTGTGTGTGTGTGCGTGTGTGTGTGTGTGTAATTCTCATTTTCTTCAGAGATGTCAGATAAAAAATTTTTTATGCTAAAATTTATTTTGTCAAGTTCTCTCTTTTAACAGTTTTATGACAATTCGACACAATTGTCGAATTGCCATAAAACTGTTAATAAACTGCTAATAAAAGGAAATTAAATCATAAAATCTTTTCTTTAATCTTAGAATATAATAGCACACCAATAAATAATATTTAAAATATGTAAATAACAGTAGCTTGTTTTGTATTATTTTCTTATAGTTTGTTGTTTTATATCCTCTTTCATATTCTTCTCAGTTCATTTTCCTCTTTTCTCGTATTGATGTCAAGAAAGTTATTTTTAGTTAAGTTTTAACAGCGATCTATGAGATTGAGGTTACAGTTTAAGGGTTTATTTATTAGTAAAAATTAAAATTAAAATAAAAATATGTTCATTTAACTTTTCTACTTATCTACAATTCTACAATAAAATGATTTTTTGTTATATTATTAATCATTTTCCTAAAAATCAACTAAATTTATAGCTAATCGATATTACAAGATAAATTTTTCCCAACCTCAAATTCTAACTTTCTCCTTTCTACTAATTATCAATCTTTGTATTCACATTTAGATAAAATGACTTTTGTCCTTTTATTAAGCATGATTTGAACAAATAACTTTTATTTTTTAAATTTTCGTTAAGCCCAAGATATTCTACAAAAACTTAAAGTGCTTGGTACTACAGGATTTTCTCTTATATTGGGTTGTCCGAAAAGTTCGTGCCGACTAACCTATATAATTTAATAAATGTGTACTAAAATTTAAATTTTTTGCGTTTCAAGTTTCCTTCAACATCGGCACGAACTTTCCATACAATGCAATATATGAAGGAAAAACTTACATGGTGCAAAAAACAGAAATTTACAATTTTTTGTGGATTTTTTAATACCGATTTATACTTTTCCAAAGATATTTAAGTTTTTTCTTTCTTTATGAAAAAGGATTTTTTATTCTGTATAAGAAAAACGAATTGGTTTGAGAAATACGAAATGACATTCCGTCGGTAACTCCAGCATCCCCTTAAGAGGATCTTAAAGTCGCCTATATTACCGACTAAACCATATAATTTTTGTATAACAATTATTTTTTTCTTCTTTTACTAATTCGAAAATCATTTTCCAAGATTAAAATATACACATTAATATGCTTTACTGATTCGAAAATCATTTTCCAAGATTAAGATATACACATTAATATGCTTAGTGAAGAAGAGAAGTTGAGAACAACAAAAAATTTCGATAAAAATCTTCTTTACCTACTTCTTAGTCTAATATGGCGCTCCAGAGCTGTCACGCCATGACAGCATTTACTTCATATAAAAACTGTGCAATTTTATCGGTTTATTTAATAGTAATTTCCAGTAATTGCTTCAAACTAATTAGATGGCTCCGAATTAAAAAGATAGTATTACTCGAGTTGAGATAACTTGTTAATATTTGAATATCATTCGTCTCATCTGAAGAGAGCTTACAGATCATGGCGGTCGTATCGTAAAATTAAACCCCATTGTAAAGCCCATTCTACAATAGGCAGTAGTAATAGTGAATTAAAGAATAGATGTAGAAATCGACTAATTTTAGTTAATTATCCTTCTCATTCGACTACGATTAATTGATTTCTACTCCTTAATTCATTACTGTTACTGTCCATTGTAGAATGGACTTAAAAAAAACCTTGCAATAACGGATAAGTTTAGTATAAGTGCTCTAATGTTTGTGATACTCGATTTATTAATCTTATAATGTTAAAAACTTGATTTGACTATTAAATATATTTTATTAGTGTTGGATGTATTGTTGAATATTTGTATTCTTAACTATTCTTTTTTATGTGTTGTCTAAATATATCTGATTATAATACAATATGTGGTCTGTAATTCATTAATAATATATAACTATATAATATATAACTATATTGAAACTACATTCAAATGTAAATAGACAGATTTTATGTTATTTACAATATGGCTACCGTCTTTAAAATCCCCTTAATTTCAACCGTAGATGTAAATCAGGGTTAAATTTATGATAATACATGCTTTATTATTAATTGACGTGCGTTACTAATAGTAAAACATGTAATTACTAATAGTAAAACATATCATTAATTTAATCCAGATCGGTTCAAATTCACTAATATCGAAAACTTTATAATATTCTTTACTGCGAGTGAACATGTATATACTCGGCAGAAAAGAAAAGTTGCAACAATTTTTTTTCGATGGGTCTTGTCCAATTTTACAATGTGGTTTGCTCACCGCGCGATTGGTTCTTACTTATGGGTCTATTCAATTACGTTCAATCGCTTTACAAGCAAGACTGACAATGAATTCCAAAATTCATCGAAAAAATATCGCAATCTTTCTAGTGAGTGTACATAAATGAAAGAAAAATACATTGTCGTATTATTATTCTTTTGATCGATTTATTGTGCCCGGAACCTAAAAGATTACTCATTAATTAATTAAATTATTGAAAGAATATAATATACATGCAAGTTTTATCAATTTTGTAAACCAGAGTTTTTATTAATGTGAAAAAGGAGAAATAGAATTTTCTTTAAGCTGGCTGTTTACTTAATAATCAGACAAACAAAATTAATTCATATTAATTAGAAATGCTTTGCAAATTTTCAGGAATTGCTATGGTCTTAGCTCATCTTCTATCGAAATTTATTTAGCAGAAATCTCTATACCTTCATAGAGAGAAATAATTACAACTACTCCGAATACATCACTTTCTGTTGGAGTTCTAGTCGTTTATTCTCTAGGATTTGTTGCACAGGTAAGAAATAAAGAAATATTATGTTGCTTCCAATAATTTTATAGATATAAAAAAATAAGAGATTTTTGATAATGAGAAAATGAAAAATAAATTAAAGTATGTTGTCAATTAAAAATTTTAATTAATTACATTAAATTTTATCTAATATAAAATAATGGATGTGTTAAAACCCATTTCTAAATTTTTATGTATCTTTATAAAAATTAAAACAGTTACAATATCTAATACATATTAATTTATACATTAAACAAATTTATATTATTTTAGAACAATTGGAGACTGATAACAGCATTTTTTATCATGCTTTCGATATTGTTTCTGTTATGCAATATTTTTTTCATCCGTGAGAGTCCTGAGTGGTTGCTTTTAAAAAACAAAAATGAGGCAGCTCGAATCTCTCTACTTCGAATTCGTGGTCTGCGTCAGGAAACGGTAGAATTCCAAAAAGAATTTGCCGAAATGAGGAATTGCAACAAAATAGCAAATAATTATGAAATGCCAAGAAATTATCAATCAAATGTTGTTTTAAATATAGAGGCTGAAAAGGGGTCATCTTTAAGCTGGAATATGAGAAATAAGCTCAAGCGTATCCAAAGAACAACACTTTTACCAGAAGTATGGAAGCCTTTTGTGATATTAAATCTCTATTTTCTTTGGCAACAATTTAGTGGATTATATGTGATTATTACTTATGCTGTCGATATGATTAGGAGAATCGATATCACAATAGATTCCTTCTTCATCACAGTCATAGTAGGAGTAGTTCAATTAATAGGCAATATAGTAACTACATTTTGCAGCATGAGGTAACTATTTCCTTTGCTACATTTTTATGCAGTTCGCAATCTTCATATGATATAATATACTTATGTTATGCAAAAATACATAAAAGGCAATATCAATTGCAATAAGAGTTATTAATAATAGAAATTGCATCGTTGAGAATAAAAATAAGCGCAGATTTGATATAATTTTATTGATTTTAAACTTAATGAAATATAATATTGTTAGTTAAATATTTTGAAATATAATATTGTTAGTTAAATATTTTTTATTAAGACTTTTGTGATTAATCCATAGGTCACATTATTACAATACAATGATTGTCAAACATTTATTCAGGGTTGAAAACGTTACTTCATAAAAGTAATATATTTCCGTTATTGTTACTTTTTGTAAAATGTGACTCGTTACTAATTTAAAAATATAATGCCGTTATCTTTACTAAAATTATAAACAAAGTTGACAAATAAATTGTTATTTCTAAACGTCCATACCATTAAAAGTTATACTTTTTTTGATAACGAATGGATAACAATGTTACATTTTCTTCTAATAATGAGTAATGTTTATAACACAGTTACATTTTTGAGATAATGGTTTCTAGCTACTTTTATTGTTACTTTTTATCATGTAAAGGTTATAATCGTACACATGTATAACTAAAGTAATAAAAATATATATATATATATATATATATATATATATACAATAAACTTTTTATTATACATTATATACATTATATACATTATATACATATTTATTATATATACACATATTTATTATATATACATTTTATTTATTATATATTTATTTATTATATATACATATATACAGGGTGTGTCTGATAAAAAAGTCAAGTTTTTTTCGAAAACGGTTAGAAACAGGACGAAGACTCCCACACAATGCGATGACTATTTGTCGGCTTATAGTCGATTTAAAATCGACTGTTCTCAGTTGACTTAAAGTTGACTTTCAACAGTTGACTGAGTCAACTATGCGTCGACTATAAGTTGACTATTTGCTAGCTATTAGTCGACTATATTTTAGTCGACTATGAATCGACTTAAAAGTGACAAAGACTCTATTCTTCACGCCCGCGAAATATTTTTTATTATTATTAAATTTTTATTATTATTAAAGTTAAAAAGATTTAAAAGGCCAAGAAATTAATGAATAATTCAATATTATGAAAAATTATATTTCAATGTTAAATAATTATTATATTGTATCTCGAACTTCACAGAGTTTTTATAATTTTGAGCTATATACATATATATGATCATTTACGAAATAATAATAAAAAAAAATTTATCAACTATACGTTGTTCATTACAATATAATAAAAAAAAGAAAATAATGTTTTATATACAATATATGTATATAGGAGAATGTATATTTTGTATCATCGCATTATTCTATCTATTTTATTTTACACTCTGTCCAGCTGCTCCTCCCTCCCTCCACCACTATGTCAAAATAAAAGAACGCATAGCTCAGAATTTGGAGCAATTTATAATTCCAAACCCCGCAAAAAAATTTTGAGCTCGTCCCGATTAGCAGGAATCTTAATTTAAAGATGGGGGGCTCAATAGACGTCCAGGGTCTTAGCCCTCCCCCTCCTTTAAAATTAATAATAGGAAATCGCTTCTAGACTTAAAATTAAAAGCTCTTTATGAACTCTTAAATCTTTGTCGAGCTCCATTCCTTACTCCCAAAACAACCCCACAACTAGTCTGCACTCAAAAGGTAAGTCATTAAAAATAGGACTACATCTTCATTAATGAATATAATTCTGGCACAAATCTGGTACAAAAATATATAATCTTTAATTTTTTAGCTGCAATCCCTTAGCAAAAAAATTACCCCTTGCTGAACATAGTTTTCACGCTAGAAAGAACTATTTATATAACATAAAAATGAATTTTCAGTGCAAAAATGAAAATAAAAACAATCTCCAATGATCTTGATTTTAACAAATGTTATTCAGAACCTGATTCTAAATAGCATTTAAGAGGTCTTAAAGCCATCGGTCGAACACTTTGCATAATGCCGGCGATATGTAACTTAGCCTTATAACTCGAAAAATATTTTATCAAAAATAACTTTATTGTAATGTTTTGAAAAGCTCTTGATTCCAGATATTAGATTCTGGAATCAAAAACAGAGTATGCCCTTTAAAAAAAGTTGATGTGACCTTGGCTTAACTTTGGCGACGCCACCTATGATTAAACTGACCAGATCAGAACTGAATAGATCATTTAAAATCTTACAACTCTTATAGGAAATATTTCTTTCGGAAATGCTTAGCTTTCGAGATATTTCATCGGTCTGGGACATTTTACTTACTTTGTATACTATTATTACATATTAAAACAAAAAAGATTTAGGCGAATAGTTGTATTACAATTCATTTGTACTTTTTTTTAATAAGACTTTTTTCCGTCATAAAAGCCTTATTTTCCGATTTTAATACTTACGGTTCTTTCTAGCGTGAAAAGGGCAAATAGTTTTCCTTCTAAGAGGCTGCAATTTAAAAAAAACCGATTTTTGAGCTATATCCCTTATCAGGAAAATTACTCCTTGTTCTCCTCCTTTTCACGAAAGAGAAAATTATGTTCCAGAATGGGAAAATAAATCATATTATGGGAAATTATCTGTTTATTTAGGACTTAAATATTGGGAGTACAAATTAGTTCGGTCCGTTTTTTTTGTGCATTTATTTCAAAACAAAATGAATGAATAGATCAATTAAAGTATTGTCCATCGCTGCCTACTACTTTTTCTCATCTCTCAGGCAATTTTCGAATTCCATCTCGAAAAAATGACTCGTCTTTGGAGGCGATCCAATTTTGGAGCCAATTTTCGATTTCTGCGAAAGAAGTGAACCGGTGACTTGTTACATCCTTCGGAACAATCAGTAATCAGAAAGAGCAATATCTGGAGAATACGACGGGTGCAGTAAATTCCATTTGAGCGTTTCCAAATATTTTTTTACGACTTTAGCGACATGAGGCCGAGCGTTGTCATGAAGAAGAATAACTTTATCATATCTTTGCTCGTATTTCGACCGTTTTTCTCGCAATGCACGGCTCAAACGAATCAATTGTAGCCGATACCGATCGCCCGTAATGGAATCGCCAGATTTCAGCAGCTCATAGTAAGCAAAACTCTTTTGGTCCCACCAGATACAGAGCATGATCTTCAAACCATGAATGTTCGGCCATTATGTTGATGTTGAGATCGATGGCAACGATTGATCGGGCTTAATGTAGTATTTTTTCTTCTTGGGATTGTCGTAGAATATCGACTTCTCATCTCCAGTCACAATCCGATGCAAAAAACTTTTTCTCTGTTATCTTTAAATCAGCTGTTCGCAAGTGAAAAATCGCCTTTCAACGTCTCTCAGTTTCAGTTCATAAGGCATCCAATTTCCTTGTTTTTGAATCATTCCCATGGCTTTCAATCGTACAGAAACGGCTTGTTGAATTATCCCCAATGATTCTGCAAGCTCCTCTTGCGTTTGACTCTGATCTTTTTCGAGTAATGCCTCTAATTTTTTGTCTTCGAATTTTTTTGGCTGTCCAGAGCGAGGCTTGTCTTCAACGCTGAAATCTCCATCCTTGAAACGTCGAAACCATTCCCTACATAATTTGGAGCAATATCACCATAAACTTCGACAAGCATTCGATGGGCTTCAGCCGCACTTTTCTTCCAATTAAAGCAGAAAATCAAAACCTCCCGCAAATGCTGCTTGGTTAACACAAAATTCGATATTTCAAACGTAGTAAAAATCAAGATTTTTATATGAAACTCAAAGCGATATAAACTGAATATTATTAGCAGATGTTTAACCTCTCTGAAATCGCCAATATCAGCTGTTATTATGAACCATTCACAACAGCTGGAGCCATCTAGGGAAACGGATCGAATTAATTTGTACTCCCAATATATTATATCAAATACATAATTTACGTATTTAATAAAAATATATATTGTGTATTAATATTTACTATGTAATGTAAATTATGTATCTATACCATAACACGAAAATTTATTCATTAATACATATCTGATAAATGACTTAGGCTCAATTGCACCAACGTTACTTTGATTTTAAATGAGAAATTTAAAATTCTATCTGTCTGTGTCTCTTTTTCGCTTTAAAACGAGACAGAGAGAATTTTAAGTTTCGCTTAAAGTCAAAGTAACATTGATGCAACCGGGCCTTATATATTGCTATAAATCTGCTATATAGTTATAACATTGCAAATTTTATGTATCTGATATGTAAATAAATTACGTATCTTCTATAGACGGACATTCATCGGTATTAAACACGTATCTGGTATATAATTCATACGCTATATGTATCTGCAACATTTCAAATTTCATGTATCTGCTACGTATTTGAAATCTAAAATGTTGTGCGTGTAAATTTAATAGAAAAGTTTGCTTTATATATTAGGTGTAGTAAAAAGAAATCCATTATTTTTCTATTCAATTTCATCAAAAATAATGGATTTCTTTTTACTACATCTAATACAAAATAGTTATTAGAGAGTTTTAAGTTTGAATATTTATTTCACATTTGATATTAAATCAATTATCAGCTAATGTAATTTTAAAATCTAATAACTTACTTATAACGAAAAAATAACGAATCATTACTTTTAAAGTAACGCATACTTTTTAAAATTGATAACGAGTGACGGTAACGAATTACTTTTTCCAAAAAGTAACGATAACAGTAATGCGTTTCTTTTTTGAGATAACACACACTACCTTGCACTATTGTTTTCTACAATATATATAATATGTTACGGTAAACACATGTCCTTTCTCGCAATGTGATTGAAATAGAAGCTCTAACAATTACTAGACAATTATTTTAAATTTAAATTTGGATTTTTATCACACCTTGATTATAAGTTTGTTTAAAAAAAACGCAATATTTTTATTGCCTTATTTTATTAAATTTTTTAAAATTTTTTATTGATTTTTTTGTAGATTACATTTGATTCAGACCAATTCATATCCTTAACTTTACAATGGACTTAACGTGCGATTATGCTTGTTGATTCATGCCATTATAAACATTATTACATAATTGTCGATCTGACTTTTAGACTTTTAGACATGGGTGTTGTAAGAAAGTTCTTTCCAATGAACATAAGATTTATGGAAGAAAATGACAGCTAATCGTATATAGATTTTCATCTTGAATATATAGATTTGTATTTTTATCTTAAAGTTATCTTAAAGTTATTATGTCAAACTTTTCTATTTTATTATTCAATCTGATAAAAATTCTGTGAGTTGAAATTTGTATCAAATTTTTAATTAATTTATCGTTAAACATATTAATATTACATTTTGAATATCTCATAAATGCTTGTTATATTAACTTACGTATATATATTTCTGCTGTGCAAACAATCGAGTATTATTATAACATTTAATTTTTTTTCTAACCAATAAAAATAATACACTGTATTGAAAAGCTATAAAAATAATAAGGGATTAATAAAGTAATGTCTGAATTTGTTATCGTTATTATAAAAATATAAAAATGTTGCTGTTACTAATATATATAGATAGAAAAAAGAAAGTAATGATTGTTACCGAAAAAAGTAATGAAAACGGTAATGGCAGTAATTACTTTCAACCTTGCATTTATTATATTAAACATAGATATGTTTCGCACTGGAAATGTTTCGTGAAAATTTTATATAATAAATATTTTTTTAATTTTAGGAGAGGTCGTCGAACTATTTCAATTGTATCCAGTATCGGTATATCAATTTCTTTGAGCGCTTTAACAATGTATTTACAATTTTTGGAGAACACTGGTGCTGCGATTGTACCTCTCGTTTGCATCCTTTTTTATGTGGTAAGAAAATAAGATTCAAAAAATTTATAATTTCTTGTTTAACAATTTTAAGAAAGTTATAATTATGATATGATAATGATATAAGTTGAACTCCAATATAGAGATTGAATTTTGAATTTTATTAACTTCTTGATATTATAACTTCTTCAAAGAGGTTCTTGAAAAAATTTATTAATATATCTACTACAGAATTCACATTAATCGATACATCGCAGGGATTCGGATCTTTCGGATTTCTTATGGTGCCTTGGTTCATGATTGAAGAATTATATCCTACTAAGTACATAAATGTTCTTGGGTCACTTACCACTACTATCGCCAATTCATATAATTGCATCATCATACAATTATATCCAGTGATGATAATGCAAAATAGAAATGCCACCTTTTACTTTTATTGTATAATATCCATTATTGGCACTTTTTTTGTAATGATGGTTACCGAAGACACGAGGGAAGACGAGAACTCAGATAGAAAAAACTTTTAAAAGAAATTGCAGATAGTAGAAACAGTAGAAACCTTTAGGAAAATTGAAGATGTATATTAAATACTAATTGAAGCAACGAATGGTAAAACATGGCTGAATCCATTCTATATAGAATGCAAGAGTTTGTAAGTCATATAAACGCGATAATTTTTAGTATATTTTTTGGAAAATAAATAATTATAAATAACGAAGAGGGGAAGAAGAGAAAGAGAGAGAGAGAGAGAGAAAAAGAGAGAGAGAGAGAGAGAGAGAGAGAGAGAGAGGAGGAGAGAG
>NW_012130142.1:11575-16346 GCF_000143395.1 Atta cephalotes
CTTCTCTCTCTCTCTCTCTCTCTCTCTCTCTCTCTCTCTCTCTCTCTCTCTCTCTCTCTCTCTCTCTCTCTCTCTCTCTCTTTCTCTCTGTTCTTTTTCTCTTATTATGTTTATATTCTTATGTTACACTTATTATGTTTGGACATTATCATTATGTACGTTAGAGCCCCAGAAATCTTTATTTCACGGGAATTAGAAGGTGCATGGAAGGGATTTGGATTAATGTTTCAAACCAAGGCAGAAGATCAATGCCTTATCGCGTTATCACAAACACAATCGAATTAAATTTTGAAACAGAAGTAAACGCGATGACTCTGCTTTGAAACAGTGCACCCGTTGATCCATTTTTAAATCAATTCCTTATGGCCTGGGATAGGACCGTACTTTATAAGAGAAGAAATGCGATCAAGGATTTAAATAAATTCATTCAATTAATCTTACATAAAGGATCTTTATTTAATAAATTCTATTATAATGTACATAATTTAAATTTCTTAAAACTAAACTAAGTTTATTTAAATAGCGTCTAGTTTAATGTAAAATGTTGTATTGTATTGTGTTGTATTTCGCGATTTTATATTATTTCGGAGGTTTCTAAACAGGATCTTAAGAGGTGTAATTATAATTTTGATCTATCTTCTGTTCATTTTTCACATAAGTTCTTTCAATTAAGCTGGGAAACTAAATGTTTGTGCATATAAATTGTGATATTGTGCTTTTAAGTCAGGAGAGGAAGAGGCTAGTTCGGGATATAAAAATGGAAACGGGGAAGGGTTCATAGGTTTTAGAATTTAGGATTATAATTCTTTGATTATAGGGAAATATCTAGAAAGATAGGCTTTGAATATTTGAAACTCGGAAGAATTAGAATTAGGTTAAAGATTTAGAGGAAATAATTCTTCTAAATCATTTGAATTAAAAAGATTAGGATGAGAGATAAATTTATTGAGGGATAAATTTATTCATTTGATGGAAGCAGAAACAAATGGTTATTTTCAGAAGGTTCGAAAGTGGATGACTGGTGGATAGATTATATAAGAGAAATGATTATTTTGAGAGAGTTCAGGAAAAGTTGACGGAATATTGACAGGTGAGTATTATTTGGGTTTATGCTTAAGGAGTAAGAAATTTTAGAAGGAGGTAAGATCAATTTCAAATGAGAAGTTAAAGTTGTAGAATCAGAAGAGTTTCTAAATTCATTTTCAATTTGATTTTCTATTTGTTTTATAATTATATAATAAATTGAATTTTTTCGAGGTTTTGGCTGAACAGAAGATCACGTTTGTTGGCGCTTCTCCGCCCGTTTATTTCTCAAAATTTTATTTAATCTTTGGCAGTAGAATTTTTTTGAATTTTTCAAATAAATTATATCTAATGAGTTGAGTTGCTTCGAACTTACTTTTCGGTGCCTTATAGTCGCGTTTAGTTTGCAACCTAATCCAAGAATTTAACTGCAGGGAGGATGTCCCTCTGTCGGATGTTTACACTGCAAGAAACGCTTTTGTTAACTCTAAATATACATTCTCGAAGCGGAATCAAATTACTAATTAAATGCTGTTTCTGATCAGATCTGACCACTGTATATTTCGCACATAATAATTTATACTATGAGTTTCTTTGTCTTTGATGGAAATAATCAGGAGAGAGGAGGTGAGAGAAAATATGGGAATCAATTGCTCCTGAGTGTCATATAGAGTAATTCTATTATTAGCTTGAAAATACTCCATCACCGATTCCTCGCACTCTTGATGACTATGAGGTCTTTCAATCTCTTGCTGGTTTCCGACCTGGATCGACTTAAACAAGAGATTGCGTTCTTCAGTTCATCGTGAACTTAATGCGGCTAGAACCGCCATCAGGGAAAGGCGCTTGCACAGCGTCTGGTTATGTAATGGCATCATTTATGTCAGGCGCTACTCCATCTCATCGTTCGCCTGCGCCATGGTGGTGATCTGGAATCTATCATCGCCTCGCTACCTTCCAATCCTGATTAGACGTTGCTTCTGTCTGCCACTACATCTGCCGCCTCACATCTGACTGGTCCTCCAGCTGGCCCTGCGATTGTGTCTTCTCGCGGCATCCCTTGCAGATAATGAAGAAACTGAGACCTGAATGCCACCATCACTACTACGACCACCAGTTGCTAAAAATCACAGGACGACCATACATATCTAAATCTTAAATTTACAATATAAATATAGGACGTGGTCCTATATCCAAAATATCTCATCGATCGAAGATGTGACGCTCGATTCCGCGTGCTTCCCACGGTCTACGCTTAGGCTACGTTAACTGGCAATCTCTCCACTTCCCCGAATTCTCTGACTATTTTTTTCACAATTTTCATATTATTGCGATGTCAGAGACTTAGCTGAAACTCTCGTTTATTTCTTGCAGCGCTCTATTGTCTGCCTAAGCTTGGCTATCTTTTCCTCTTCCAGGATGCCATTGAGCGGTTTTTCCCCTCGTTCTGCTGCTGTAATCATCAGCGACTTTAACATTGATCTCAATTACTCATCATATGACATCGATTCTCTGCTTGATTTCTACTCTCGTAATCGTCTTCATGTCGTTCGCTTCAATAATATTCATCATTCACCGCTTCATCTTACACCTGTATCAACCATTGTTTCGTGAGAGATAAAAACTTACTTTCAACCTATAATCAACAGCATTTTTCCTTTTTTCGATAACTTAATAGAGGTTATTCTTAATTTCTTCGTTTTCCGCGCACCATAATCATCAAAGATTATTCTCACTTTAATCTTGAGAACTTCCATCTTTCGTTAGCTGCCCTCGGTTTGGATGGACCGTTTTCCATCATTCCTCCTCTTCCATTGATACCAAAATCTCAATTTCTCCTCTCACTTTTGCGTGATCTTCACGCTTCCTTTCTCTTTCATATTATAGTTAGAAAGCCTCCAGTTCCCTGCATTGACTCTTTTGCTCTCGTTTGTTTATGCAGAAGAGAGACGCTGTCAGAAGAGCATTTCGCTTCTCTCCCACCAATCTTAGCACTTTTTGTCGGCTGCACAATAAAGTCAAGAACTCTAATTGATGATCCAAAAATGTTCATTTGAATCTTGGCTCCATTAACTCTACCATGCGGTCCTTGCTCATTCGCTCGGCTTGCCAAATCTAAATCTTCTACCTTTCCTCTGAACACTTCTCTAGATCAACTTAACGTTCATTTCACCTCTGTTCATCTCTCTCTTCTTCATCTTCTATAGACCCCCATCCCCCTGTCGTTGCTTCTATTTCTCCTCCCCCTTTTCCTCCCACACCATCTTTTTCCTCCCCTTCTCACTTATCCTCTTCATCCACACTATCTCCCTCTCTACTTCTTTCTACTTCCTTTATATCTTACCTTCTGTCCTACATCATGCCCTTATCTCCTATTCATTGAATACGACTGGTGGCATAAATACCTGATGGCATAAATCATCACTTCATCATCAATAGTTTCCCCGTTGTTTTTTCCATTATCCTCGATCTCTTCAATTTATCCCTCAATTCTTCCACCTTTCCTTCTTCTTGGAAATTCTCCCATATAATTTCTCTTCTTAAAATAAAAAATCCTTCCTCTCCCTCTGACTTCCGCTCTATTTCCTTGCTTTATTATCTTTCTAAAATTCTCGAGAGAATCGTCACGACCAGCTTTCCTCTCATATAAATGCTCATTGTCTCCTTGATTTCTTCCAAACCGATTTTCGTAACAGCACGCAAACTCCTCTAATCAAAATCATTGATGATATCAGATTAGGGATAAAAGAATAGTCATTCTTCTGATTCTGTTCGATTTTTTTCAAAGCCTTTGATTCGGCCACGTTCTGCTCCTCAATAAGATGCAGGCATTTCACTTCCAGTCTTAGCCTGGTTTAAATCTTATCTCTCGTGATTCTAACGCGTACGGAGGCTTGACGATTCCTTTTCCTCTTGGGCGCCTTTCGTCTGCAGTTCCACAAGGCTCCGTCCTGAGTCTCCTCCTTTTCGGCATTTTTATCGATAAAGCACTGCAAATATATGCTTTATGCTGATGATCTACAAATTTATTTCCTCCTGGCGACTTCGCACTTGGCAAGATGCGGGAGGACATCGCCGCGGTCAAGCACTGAGCCTCCAGAAACTGCTTGCGGCTAAACACGAGTAAAACTGAAGCCATGTTACTGAGCAGCGCCAGATATATCAATTCCATCCTTTTGACGCACTCTATCGATTTCAGATTCGACAATTATTCCATCGAGCTTGACACTCGGATTACTAACTCGCTGTTCTCGTTATGAGTACTCTTAGTTAGTCCGAACACATGAGTGCGATCTCTAAAAAAATCAATAGCGTCCTCTGGAGGTTCAAACAGCACAAAAATAGTCTTTCCATTGCGTGTATGGTTATTCTCTCTCGTCTTCCCGTTTTTTGACTATCGTGTTATCGTTTTCGACTTGACAGGGCAGCAAAAGCTCAGACTTAATTTTTTTTGCTGTACATTCTCGTACTATACGTATATTTTTTATTCGCTCGTTACTCGCATTTTCTATTGTTTCTTGTATATCATTTTTGTTTGTATATTACTTTTATTTTAATTCACCTCTCATCTTGTAATTTGACTTATCTGTTAAATGTTCTTAAAAAGCTTATCCCAGAATAATAATAAATGCTTTCTTTTTTCCTTCCTCCCTTTCTCCCTCTCTTCCTCTCTCTTTCCTTTTTTTTATTCTCCCTCTCTCCTTCTCCCTTCCTCCCTTTCTCTCTCTGTCCTCCCTCTCTCTCTCTC
>NW_012130142.1:16366-34163 GCF_000143395.1 Atta cephalotes
CTCTCTCTCTCTCTCTCTTTCTTTTCTTCTCTCTCTCTCTCTCCTCCTTCTCTCTCTCTCCTCCTCCTCTCTCTCTCCTCCTCTCTCTCTCTCTCTCTCTCTCTCTCTCTCTCTCTCTCTCACTCTTTCCTTACAGATGAATATAAATATTTGTAAATACTCTACTTCTTTTCTTCTAAAAAAAGAAAACTCTATAATAGAAAAATTCCGATTGCTTTTGGACTATATTTTATACTAATTTTATGATTAAATACATCTTATTTTATCAGAGAATATGAAACTTTTAAAATAAATCCGAAGAAGAATCTAATTTAATCTAATAATAAATGAAAAGTCATTAAAAAATAACAGCAATTATTTGAGTATAAGATTTTAGAAGCAAATGTTTTTTTCCATTATAAAGTTATTATAAAGTTATTATAAAGTTAAGAATCTGTTATTATGCTAGCAGAGGATGTTTCTTTTCGCTTGAAGTCGTTTTCGATATAATTCTTTGTGTCTTCCTTCGGTTAGAGAAAGGTTTCACTTTTTATGAGTATCCGTCAGGATTATCGTCTACGAAGCAAAACAAAGGAGAATATCAGACGTGAATCACGATGATTGATGTTGGTCTAATGATTTTCACCTGTTTGCATAATCAGCTAATAACCTCATAAAGTCGATCATTTTTCCCAAATCTGTCAAAAATTAGCGATCTGACGAAGTTCGCCTCGTCTCTCAAGAAAGTCGTTGCTATAACAAAATTACGGAGCGGTTTAATCTGTCCGAGCAAATAAATAGAAGATTAAATTCATTGCGAGTAACTATTCGTCACATGCTTGATTATGGATAATCATTTATGTTATTTTAGAGTTGAGCGTAGAAACTTAAGTTAAAAATCGTTCGTAAAAAATTTATTTTGGATTCATTTAAAAAATTTTTTTTATTATTTTTAATACTAAAAGGTTAATACAAAAGGTAATTTAGCTGTATAATATTAATTAAAAATAGAAGAGAAGGTGATATTATGACCAATGTAGATATTGCGGCCCCTCTTAATATCTTCGCTATTAAGTGGCGAATTCCTTATGGAATTATTTGTTCAATGCTCGCTGTTACATGTTCACCAAACTAATATATCAATAATCAATAGTCAGTGTTATTATAATGCATTTTTTATTTTCAAATATTATATTTCGATACATTCTGAGATACATTTTAGCATTTAATTACTCCTTTCCTTGCTTAAACTTGAGCGTATTATCACACGAATATATGTATTTTTGAATGTGTTGTTTGCTATTTAACATTTTATTTTGACTATATATATTTTGAGTTAGGATAATTCCGATATATACGCCTATTAAAAATTTAATTTATTTAGTATTATTTATTATGTTAGTACTATGTTATTATTTACTATGTTTAAAGTTTAAACGAATTATATCAGTAAAAACTTTGTATTGTCTACCAGAGCTGGGAAGTAATTAGTTACTTGTAACTTGTAAAGTTACAGTTACATTTTTTCAGTAACTGTAACTTAACTTAGTTACATTTCTTTCAACTAGTAATTGATTTAACAGTTTCTTTTACAGTTATTTTACATTTTTAATTTATTTGTCAATTTAATGTGATTGGTTAAAATCTGAATACTGAGGCTACGATCCATTTAATACTACAAATGCTTCGAAATATTTTTTGATTGATCAGTTTCTAAAATTTTTTCTTTCGATTGATCATTCAAAACATTTGTAGCGCTAAGGATGCGTTCCACTTAACATACGCAACGCTCGCGTATATCATTTCATTGTTTAATATTTGTAAACAAGGATAAAATGATATTTACGAACATTGCGGACATTACGTGGAACGCATTCTGTGTTTTGAAACACAGCCCAGAACGAGTATTTTATTATTTCCGTTATTTGAGTTATCTCGCATATATTCCCGCGAAATTAAAGAAATTTTTTAATAAAATTGTATTGTAAATGTAAATTATTTTTTTCTTTGATAACCTTAATGATATCGATGTCACTCATATTGTTCTGTCATTATAACAGAAAAATAAAATTGAAAAGTTAACTTTTTTAGTAATTGTAATTGTAACGAGTTAATTTTTCTCAGTAACTTGTTACTTTTGAAAGAAAAAAATTATAACGTAACTAGCTTATTTTTGCAAAGTAACTTTCCCAACCCTGCTGTTTACTACTAATGTAAAAAGTATTAGAAATCCGAAATATCTTTTTCATATTAAAAAATGAACTTTTTGAAATTCTTGCATTTTTGTCGTACATCACAGTATAAATACATACAGTGTAGACACTGAATTTTTTTGTATTGTAAACAATGTGGTCTCCAATTTTTAGTATGCATGTGTCGGTTTTCAACCGGGAATATGGCTGCTTTCAGTAAGTTGAAATTGATTAGAATACTAACGTAGACAATTGTAAGACTTAGACAATTGTAAATACTCAGTTAATACATCTTTGCTTGTTGTTTATATACACGTTGTTGATTATATACACGTGGGTGCGTGTGTGTGTGTGTGTGTGTGTGTGTGTGTGTGTGTGTGTGTGTGTGTGTGTGTGTGTGTGTGTGTGTGTGTGTGTGTGTGTGTGTGTGTGTGTTGTAATAATGTATATATACATGTTATAAAATATTACAATCATTAAACTCAATGTATATATAATGTAATAAATATGATGTAATGAGGAAATGCCAATGTAGACTACCATCTAGTTGTTTGTGTGTAATAATATGCATATTAAAATTAAATATAGACGTTTCAATCCTGATATTAGATCCTCTTCAGTGTATAAAATATAATTGGTAAAAAATTATAATATGTAAGCGCCAAATCATCAAATCATCGCTACCCACTAGTTAAATTCTTCAATTCTGTCGTCTGTTATATTTTGCTGAATAAACAAATTGTTAGAAATTATTACTAAAATAAACGAGTCCAAAATAAATTAATATAGTCAAATTATAATTATAAAGTCCAATTTACTAAAAATTGACATTGGAATCAAATTAACGATGGTCTGTTATATGTACATTGCAAAATTGTAGAGAGATTCGTTATTGTGTGAGAGTTCAGATCGAAATGGCAATGTGAGTCAACGATAATAAAATAAGTATATACAATAATAAGAATACATCCATCGAAGTTAGAATCAAAGATTTAAAACATAGGAACATCAATCTTCCGTATTATTAAATCGATACATAGGAGGTTCAATAATTCCATATCATTTATAAATCATTATAAATTTAATTCATTTTTATTTTTTGATAAAAATTGACTCTGAAATTAATCTCTTATTGTCCTATCTTATAACTTCTTTCTTCATCTAAAATTGAAACATTGCTCCAATCAAATTCATGGATATGATCAATTCTATCCTTGGTGGAAAAATGTTACTGAAATTATTCCACGTTTTGGAACATTTTTCAACAAAATTTCAACTCAATTTCAACGATTTTTAATTGAAAAATTCATTTTCGACAAAGTTTCAGAAAAATTTCAGCAAAATTTTTAAACAAATTTCAGCAAGAATTTCAAAAAAATTTCAAAAAATTTCAGAGAATTTCGATTGAATTTCAGTGATTTTTCAGTATGTTAGCTGAAAAATTCACTTTTAATGAAGTTTCAACAAATTTTCAGCAATTTCGCTGAAATGTTCCAAAACGAATAATTTCAGCGAAACTTTTTCACCAGGAATGTTTCTATTAAGAATTTTGGATACATATCTTGAAAAATCAATGGGACATGTTAAAAATAGCTTTCAATTGGCTAATGACATAATCTCAAGTTCATTTATCCGATGATTCAGTCCTTGTTTCACTCGATTTCTCTGTTCAATATTAATATTCCAATCGATTTAATTATTAAAAGCATTGAAAATCATTGGTCAAACATATTATAGAAAATAACATTAATCTACCTAAAATAGAATTTTTTAAAACGATAAGATTAGTACTCAGTTCTATGTTCTTTGTTTTTAATAATGAATTTTACAAACAATCTTTTGGAGTAGCTATAGGGTCCCTTCTATTCCCTATTGCAGAAAATTTAGTGATGTAAGAGTTGGAGAAAGTTTCACTTAATAAATTAAAATTCACCTTTTTACTACAGACAGAAAAACCTAAGAGAAGACATGGAAGCCCAAAATCTGTAACCGCAAAATGCTGCCACGCATTATCGCTTTGAAGAAGTGAATGTTAACTGCACAACAATATCCATTTTTTTGCAGTGCTCCTGATAGAAATAAATTACTGAAATCATTGGAATCTTTATTAATTTAATAGCATTTTTGTTATAAGTTTTGAGCTGTCATGTCTTCTCTCAAGTTTCTCTCTGATACAAATATGTAGATGATTGCTCTTGCCATTCCAGAACAGAATTTACATACATTACTAAGTACATTTAACATTTTTTTTATTTTACATTTCATTCTAGATTAAAGTTTACAATGGAAGTTGAGGGCGATATACTAAATTTCTTAAATTTGATTTGATAAATTTCTTAATAAAAAGAGAGAACAATTTGATATATAATTGGTATCATAAGCCTATCTTCTGGGTATTTGAACTTTTTCTTTCGCCATCCTCTCTTTATTAATTACAATTATTAATTTAATTGACAGGGTGATTCTGTTGTCGCATCCTAGTTTCCATAAGAAAAATTTTGAACTAATCATCACCATATTGGTGTGCATTAATTTTAAAGAATTTTCAAGAGATGGCGTAACTATTAGGTGTACAACTTTGCTTCCGCCGTTTTCCTATATGGCTTTAGCGGTGATCGAAATAAATAGATCATAGACGTCATACAATAAACTTGAGCATCTGTCAACATAACCTCATAGAAACATTAGTCGATTTGTGTCTGCATCATAAAATTATTCTCGATTGAAAATGTCAGTTTACGAGCTAAATTCTCGTCATTTGCGGGAAGTTTTAATTTTTTGCTTCAATATGAAGAAATCTGCGGCTGAGGCTCATCGAATGCTCTCAAATACTTACGGTGAGGCCGCTATTAGTGAAAGAACGTGTCGTGAGTGGTTTCAACGCTTTAAGAACGGTGATTTTGACGTCGAAGACCGGCATAGCGGTGGAAGAGAGAAGGTTTTCGAAGATGCAGAATTGGAGGCATTACTTGAGCAAGACGTGTCAAAATCAAGAAGAATTGGCACGATCATTGGGAGTGACTCAACAAGCCATTTTAAAAAGCCATGGGAATGATTCAGAAGCAAGGAAATTGGGTGCCGTACAAATTGAAGCCGAGAGATGTTGAACGGCGTTTGTTTGCTTGTGAACAGCTGCTTGAAAGGCAAAGACGAAAGGAATTTCTGCATCGCATTGTGACTGGGGACAAAACTACCCTCATGTTCAAAGCACCATCATGTGGCTTTAGTATGTGTCATTTTTCAGTATGTGTCATTTTGCCGAAATGTGAACAACATTGTTTTTTTGAGCATTGAATATGTCGAATTTTGTGCCAACAAAACGCAATTTGCGGGAAGTTTTTCTTTTTTGCTTCCTTTTAAAAAGAAAGTGCTGCTGAAAGTTAACAAATGTTGTCGGAAGCTTATGGTGATTATCGACTTCATCGATTTCAACATGTGAGTGTACTGGTTTCGACACTATAAAAAGGTGATTTTGACACGAAAGACAAGAAACGTCCAAGCCAACCGAAAAAGTTGAGGATGAGGAAGTGGAAGCTTATTGCTTGCATTTGACTCAATCAGAACCCGAGTCAAGTGCAAGAAGAATTTGCAGAATCTTAATTAAATGTTGATCGACGATTTCCAGACGTTTGAAAGCCATTAGAATGATTTAAAAGCAAGGAAATTGAGTGCCGTAAGTACGAGTGCCGAGTGACGTCGAAAGGTGCAAAATGACTATGAATTGTTGCTCCAAAGACACAGAAAAAAAAGTTTTTTGCATCGTATCGTGAAGATGAAAAATGGACACGTCGGTAATCTGATAATCCGAAGGGCAAAAAATCATGGTGCAGACCAGGCGACCATCAACATCGACGGCAAAGAATATTCGCGGCGCCAAGCTCATGCTCTGTATTTGGTGGGATCAGCTGAGTGTAGTGTATTATGCTCCATCGAAACCATCACTGGGAAACGCTATCAGCAACAATTGATGCAATTGAGCCGAATATTGAAGCAAAAATGATCAGATTACGCGAAAAGACACGACAATGATTTTCTAGCATGACAACGCTGGACCACGTATTGCGAAACCGATTAAGGAAACGTTTAAGATCCCAGTTAAAAAACGCTTAACTGGGATGTCTTATCATACTCACCGTATTCTTCAGATATTGCTTCTTCCGATTACCACTTATTTTTGTTCGATGACTCATGGTCTGTCCGCTTCCATTCTTAGAAGATATCAAAAAATGGATCGGTTCATAGATAACCTCAAAAGATATCGTTTTTTCGACATAGAATCCATCTATTACCAGAAAGATAGAAAAAAGTGGAGATGAACAATATTTTGAATGATTAATTTGTAACCATTTTTTCACAAAAAACTATACTTATACCAAAAAAATCTCTTAAAATTAATGCACATTCCCATATTTCGTTAACTATTGTTATGTATTGCAAACTGCAAAATGATAGAAAATTTTTTGACTCAGTTCGGTCCATTCTACCTGCTCATGATAGATGATGCCATTTTTAGAGACATCCTATGTATACATATATAGGATATAAATAACTTTAAACATTGTTATTGTCTCATTTATAATTATACGTAATTATAATACAAGGATTGTTTGAAAAGTTTTGAGCTTCAATATGAAAATAGCATTACTCGTCAAAACAAGTTCTGGTACCAAAACAACAAACAGTTCTGGTACTACTATCGTATATGTTTTGCAAGATATCTGTGAAAATTGTAGCCATTTTGGACGCTTAATTGTTATTTAAAAATCATTTGTATCAATCGATGTTAGTGTTTTCGTTTGATGAAAATCTGTGTCGAGCCAAACTTTGAGTCTAAGAAACTGAAAAAAATTGTTAGGGATCAGATCTGGTGAATACGAATGGATAGTTAATTAATTCAAACCGTAATTTGTAAATTTTTGTTATAGCCATTGTCGATATTCTATTTTTGTCGATTTTTTCTATTTTTATAAAAACACTATTAAAAAATTCATTAAAAATTAAATAACACATAAATAAAAAAGACAATACAAAAATGTCATTGTTAAATAACATTAGCTAAACAACTGGGGTCCCCAATTTGCTAAATCAAAATTTTTTTCGTTTCTAAACTTTTTTTTTTAAACCTGTATATCTCGAAGCTTCTAATTCGACACATTATGGACTTCTTTCATATATTTAATTCTCCATCGATTGAAAAAAAAATTAATTAAAAAATGTTTATTTTTATGGAAGTTACGAGGGCAAGTCAATAAGTTTTTAGAAAAACTTAATAAAACACATTTTTTTTGATCGATTCATTTTTATTTCTCAACATAGTCTCCCTCAGCTCGATATACTTGATCCAACGATTCTCCAATTTTTTCAAGCCGTCCGAATAGTATGATTTGTCCAATCCTTCAAAATAAGCCTCTGTTTCGGCGATGAGCTGCTCTCTTTCCTCCGAATCATTTCTTCAGATTTGGAAACAGGAAATAGTCGCAGGGGGTTGAATCGGGCGAATATACTGGATGGAGAAGCAATTCGTAGCGGAATTCGTTGAATTTGGTCATCGGTGTCGTGCATTGTCTTGATGGAAGAACACTTCTTCTTCGTCAAGTGGGGATATTTTTTCTTTAAAACGTTGTTGAAATAGTTCATAAGACTGTATAGTAATCGCCATTGATCGTTTGCTTCGATGGTAATCAATATGAATTATATCACGTGCATCCCAAAAAACTGTGGCTATCACCTTTCTGGCCGACTTTACGATCTTCGCCTTCCTCGGAGCTAATTCACCGGTCAAGTCCATTGTTTTGATTGTTCCTTCTCAGATGTGAAGTAATGGATCCATGTTTCCATAGTAATGAATTGACACAGAAATTCATCTGGATTACGTTGAAACATCTCCAAACATTGTTCTGAAATCATCACACGATCGCGCTTATGATCCACAGTGAGCAAACGCGGCAATAGCCATCTTGCCAATAGCTTTTTCATACATTAATTGTTCATGCAAAATTGAAATCACTGTGCCATGTAACATGTCTGTGGCCTTAACAAGCTCGTGCATTTCACTCGTCGATCAGTCAAAACAATATCATGGATTTTATCGATAATTTCTGGCGTGGCAGCGGACGTGGCATTGGACGTCCCGAACGAGATGCATCACATGTGGATATACGACCACGTTTAAATTCATTCACCCAATTGTACAGTCGCAAACGCTGGTGCAGATGTGTTACGAACATTATCCAACTCGGCTTTGATTTCTTTCGGCGTTAAATCTTTCATATATAGATGTTTGATCACTGCACGAAACTCGTTTTTTTCCATTTTGCAAAAAAAGGTTATTCGCTTTAATCGTCTACAGAAATGAAACCACGCGATGAATTCCGCTCAAAATTTTATCAGCTGAGAGATGTTACTTGTCAAAAAGTAATGTGACACTGCGAGTGACAGATTTTCTAAGAACTTATTGATTTGCCCTCGTACAAGTAACAAATATAGATGGGATCCCAGGAATCCGAATGTGTTAATTAAAAATAGAAAAAAGAGTGTGTATATGTATAGCTAGGGTTAATGAGGTAACTAAATGGACGATTTATCTCGTTTTTTTCATGGAATGAAAGTCGATGTGCCCTTGCAAATGTATCAATAATTTTACAAATTGTAGTGATAGAAGCGAATTCATTTTGTCACTTCATTCACAAATAAGCTCGTTAGTCAGTAGAAAAATATTTAATTTTTTATCTTTCGTCGATTAACGTAGTCTTTTCAATCGGATTCTTCAGTTTAGAGAAAAAATAAGAAACTCGATAGGCTTTACTGAATCGGGTGAAAAAGTAAAATGAACAAAACGTGATTTAACGAATCAATTGCTTGCTACGAACAAAGAAAGATTCTATTTCTGAAGAAAAGAGAAATATACTTGAACGAAATTTTTACTGGCATCACATATTTAAAAAAATGTGTACGTTCATATAGGACATATAATATGACTCAATTTTATGGGGGAGTCTCTTTACGTATTTGTCGAAGCTGATAGATCTAATTTCAACTACGGTTTAGTGAATAAACAATCAAAATAAACAATTCTTTAGGATGTTATTATTGTATATTTATTTTTCGGATAAATTTAAAAATATATAAATTGATAATATGTAATAAATAACATACAAATAAATAAAAGTAAGCTAATGAAAATCAATTCAGATAAATTCAAATTATTATGAAATAATTAATACTCATAATCAATAGTTGGAATGATGTCTTCTTTATTTGAACGATTCAAATCTCCTTGGAGTCCTTCTCAGCAATGTAAATACAAAAATATAGATAGCTCATATATCTATATAATGATCAAGTCACTTACAAATTGACAAAGATGAAGACATAATCAGAAAGAAACAAAAAGCATATTACAAGAAGCTTTATTATATGTTCAAAAGCAAAATTAAATACAGATGTGTTATAGTCAAGAATTCAGATATAAAAATTGCGCATGTTAAAATCACATCCATAACAACATCGTTCGCAATTATGTAACAATATTTAATAAAATATATTACAAAAGAATTTCCTGTTTCCAATTAATATTTTTTCCTATTTTTTTTAAAATTGGAAGTTATAAAATATACTCTTTTAATAATATCAACAAAATAATTTTTCTAAGTATGTGAAGAGAAAAATTGTACCAATTAAATCACGAATTAATATAATCAGATTGTGAACCATTTTCAAGCATCATAAAAGCTTATGGCAAACAAGAGCATATAATATCTATTGAAATTTTTGGGACAAGTCCTTTGGAAAGGACTTGTGATCGAGTTGTGAATAATGCTGAGACAGAAAAATAGCAGAAAAATAAATTTATCGAACATTATTGTCGAGTTACTGTAATTCCATACATATATGAAGAAGAATGTTGTTGCATTAACATTCTCGATATAAAACATAAGTCGTAGAAGGATATCATGTTTAAGCATCACAGAAGTTTGAGAAGTATGAATGCTACATAAATATCTAAAACCATTCTTTCCATATCCAGTTTTCATATCGAAAACATAATTTGATCTTATACTTAGCATAGTAAATCATTGTATAATTAAAATTAGTAAAAGTAACTGATAGTAACTCTTGAATTCGAATTGAAAAAAAAGTATTCTGATTTTAAAGGAAAAAGTATTCATAAAATCAAATTATGGAATCAAAGATCAAATTCTCTTCGGATTTTAAAAATACAAGAAAGTCGATGTAAACTGGAAGGATTGAAAAATCATAAATCAAGAAAGACGTAATTGGAAATAATGTTAAAGACCTTTAGATCTTAGTAATTCGACAAAAGCTCGAAATATTAAGAAAAAATTTTTAAATTATCTTTTAATAGAATTTACGCAACTTCTTTATCAACTACTATAGACGCAATTTACAAAACAGATATAATAAATAATAAAAATTCATTTCTCTCTTTCTTTTCTTTTTCTTTTATAGAAGTAACGTTTGCTTGCTCTGCGCCAGAATTAAGAGCGCATCCTTTAAGATCGTGCGTTTTAATGACTTCACGAACACTTTTTTTTTGACGGCTTTGAAAAATCATCGAAGGCGAAGGTGAAATTATAAGTCAGAGAGTGTGAAGAGAGATTTAACGAGCTCATGGGAAGTGGACCGTGAATTGTTAGTGCAAATTCCTTAAAGATATGTGCTTTTTAGGCATTTACGGCACTGATAAAACGTAGCAACGTTGAAAATGATGCCCCCAGAAAAATTACACAAAAGAAAAAAATCCTGACGCTTTTTAACTTACCTCGAGCTTGATTTTCTAAGAAATCTAATTAACAGTAGCACAAAAAAATGTTAGTTTTACGCATAAAATTGTTTCACGCGTTTTTATAATAATAAGTTCCTGGAGCAAGATTAGGATAGATTCTATAACAGAATTTGATTTTATCAAAATCTTACGAAAGAAAAGAATACATACGTATGTAATATATTTCTTCTTTACGTATATACAATCTCACTTTAACTTCACTCTCACTCTATAACTTCAATTAAAATTATTGAGTAAAGTAATATACGTATATAAGTTAGAGATTAATGATAGAGATTAATGATAGAGATTAATGATAGAATAAGTAAAATTAATTAAAAAGTAAATAATAAGAAAGTAAGTGAGATATTAATTTTAGGAATTCGGCAAAAAGATTAGGTTCAACTATTTAATAAAAACATAGTTTTTTGATAATAATAAAAAATATTATTTCTCTCGATTCATAGAATTTTGATAAAATTCCTCGTAAACTCTGTTATAGGTAACTATATAAGGTCTCTGGGCAAGACAAAATCGATTTTGTCATACTAAAATTTATTACAATTGTAGTATCGCGCATAAAATAATATTAACATCTTTTTTATCACTTGCCACTAATAATCTTAATCGGTATTAAGATTATTATTGATTTGATAACGATTATATTAAAAGTTAATTGTCGTGCAATATTATCATCGAAATATCAACCGTACATCTACATTACGACGAATTGATTGCACAAATAATGTTCTTTATGTCGTCGTATACTATCGCCGATATATGAAGATTTATATGTGTTGATTATTGTATAGTATATCTTTTTCAGATACATCCTTAAAATTTACCAAGGTAATACCTTCTTGAAACACTTTTATTACAAGATATTTTCCGCGAATATTGCAAACGTGATCATATATCTAATACGAAAAAGGGAATTATAAAAAATGCAAAGTAGTTACTGCCAATCAATCTATATCAATCAGCAGTAATCAGATCTCAAGCGAATATTATAATAATATTCTAAGTCGAAAATCAATTTTTTAATTTATCAAGATGTTATTTCGATTGTCAATATTGATTTAATCAATTCGTCTGAAACTATATTTGTATCCGACACAAAAATATCTGCTATTGATATATTATCAATTCATTAACAATATAAAGATTTTTCTTTTTGTCTCTTCTTTAAAATAAATTTTGCATGAATTCTTATATATATTTTAATTTTTTTCTTGACATCGTAATTTTATTACAGGTTTTCTAAATTGCGTGAAAGTTTTAATCGCGTTTGCATAATAGAGAGAGAGAAAGTTGCTGCGAGGACATAATGTCGCACTATGCATAAATAGATTTTAAATTTTCAAGTATTCCGACAGTTCACGATTTTACCGCGTAAAATATGACTATTGCATACTTTGCGGCTACGAAACGAAAGTTTCAATAGCTATAACATATTCGTCTCCCTTGCGACTGTAAAGATAAATCAAATGTAATGCAATACAACGAAATTTTACTCGACGAATCGTAAAGTGCTTCTGCAACTTTGATATTCGCAGAAGAATCACCTTCAACACCTCACAATTTACTCGAGTTTCTCAAGAAAACTATTCCAATGAATTCAGCGATTTTATAATGTCATTAAGCTGCAATTTATCGACAATAAAATGATGTTCTTTTTAGAATGATAAACACATGACATTTAATGAATTCGCTGTAAATTATTAAAATGAATTTGCTTAATATTAATATCAATACTATCATATTTACGATATTAATTGTAGTATTAGTATTGATATTTTATGAAATATAATTCTTTGCATAACAATTACTTCACTAATTTCGTCATACAGAAACAATATAATAATTAGCAGTCGCAGCTTTAAGTTTACTGGGAAACATTTTACTGGGAAACATCCCTCTAATTTGTTTCGCAGATATCAGAATAGCTGCCGATGCATTCTTTGACATTCTCTCAAAAATTTAATTATCTCATTAAAAAAGTCATCGTCATTTAATTAAAATGAATTAAGATGCAAATTTCAACAATATATACAATTTATGAAATTTATTATTAAGAGGAACGGAATCACGATTCAGAAACAAAAGAGAATTTTTAGACAAATACACTTATCAATTTAAAATACAAAAGTTCTATGCCATTAAATGTGAAATAAGAATTCTCTATACAAGATAAAATCTTTTGAAAATACGAAGCGAAACAATTCTTTTAATAAATAGTCACTTTTTTCATTATATTTTTTCTGTTTAAACAATTTGTAAACAAAAACTTTAATTGTATCCTAATTTGTTATAGCAAAAAAGTATCGTATTGTTTTTTCATAAATTAAAAATATTTTCATATGTTTTAAAATAAAATTTCTTGAAATCATAAAATCGTAAAGTACTTTTTGTTGAATGAAAATTCCTGTACAATCTTGGCAATATTTTTAGTCCAAGTTTTTTACATAAATTTATGTCTTCAAAAATAAACATTTTAAACTCGACATTATTTTGCATGTTATTACATACAATAGTCCACTAGCGCCTAACAAGACTATATGCATTTAACCATGCAAAACGACCCATATTATTGTGCATTACGGAGATTAACCGGTGAATATTAAAGATGTAGATTGCATTTTGGAAACTTGCAAGTTGATCAAAATTCGTCTTCGTATACTATATTCCGCGCTATAATCAAATTAATAGTTGCCATTATCTTGCGTCGAGAAGTTGAATTAAACTTCAAATTTTACGTTGCAAAAGAAATGAATTTCACGTAGATATTCAAGAAGTTTGCAGATGCTTTCTGTCGCGCTGGAAAAACTTTTGTAAGAGTGACATTTTCTTTTAACTTTCTTGTGGATATAGCATAAAAATTAAAAAAAAGCATAATTATATGCTATGGATTTTTTTTTGTGAAACGATTTATTGCAAACTATTAAATTAAAAGTCATCTTTTAATTAAATATAAATGAAAATACAATTCCATTTTTCTTGTATTTTTTCTATTTCCTCGTACCTATAAAACAATAATAATCCTTGCTTATCTTCAAGAAAATTGGAATGGAATTTGAATAGCTTTTACTCCACTAATGATTTATGCAATTCCCTCTCATTGATTTCTTTCGCCGCGTGTGAGAAATTTCCCAGATTTGTATTCATCTTCCTTGCTTTATACTAACACATGCAATGGACGTGAAAATTATTGTCGCAAAAATACAATAGAATCTGGATGGTTTCCCATGTTCAAGCAAACGTAAGGAAAATATAGTAGTGCCATAAATCAAAGAAAATTATATCATCGGAATAGAAAATAGACATATGTATGACCTTAATTTCTTTCTTTTAAATACATAATACACATTTTAATGACAATATAGAGTACGAAGGAATCACGGATATCTACATATTTAAAGTATAATAAAAAAGATACATACAAAGAACATACATACATATGATACATATAAAGAACATTCTACACACAATTCACTTAATTTTAATAAAAAATTTTCTGATATATTTGAAATTATGAGAATATTATACAGCGTTGCAATTATTATTTTCAGAAATTGAAAATGTTAAAAACTTATTTCGCGTTTGATTAACTTGATTATCTCTTATGTTGCTTTGATGAGCAATTCGAATCTCGTGGGATAAAATCCAATACCTACGTTTAGTTAATGTTCTTCATAGTCACGATCTGAATTCTTATTTGAAACATTCGTAAAAATATAAAACTGTTCTGAAGTTTCATTTTGAACAATCGCGAGTTTGCTATGTGCAAACAAAACACATGTCAAGACCTATAACGGTTAAAACTTATAGCGCAAACGCCAACAGTGATAGAGATAAAAATTTCATCATCGCAAATTTCGCGTAATCCGATTAAAAGTTTCACTACTTTCATTTGCGCTGTTTCTCTTCTCTCGGTCTATATCGATTTGCTTTTGTATCGTTTGTTCTACTAAGAATTTTTTTTCCAAGAATAGAACGACTATGCTGACGAAACGAAGTGGCAAATATCGAATCTTCGAATCCGGCTCATCCGTTAATTCATTAAAGATATTAATGTTTCCAAGACTATTTTTACGATTGGGAGTTCGCGATTTGTAAAAAAAAATATGAGTTTACTATTGCAACTCTATATTCAAATTTTCCAGAATTTTATATATTATTATTAATTAAAATTAAGTTATTAAAATTAATTAATATAAAGATTTCATATATTTAAATTTATCTTTAGCTATGTATTTATAACTCAAATTATATTAAGAGATTTCGATATTAAAATATAAAAATAATTTGAGATAAAAATAGATAATGTTTCATATATTTAGAAATAAATTTGTAATTTATATATTTATTTATGTATGTATATATGTATATATGTATATATATGTGTATATATATATATATATGTATATGTATATATGTATATATGTATAAACATTATATATGTATGATTTTGTGAAATATAAAAAAACATGACATAAATATGAATATTATGGTTCTTCATGTAGAAAAAATTGAAAAATGAGAAAATGTAGAAAAAAGTTTTCCTCGAAAATTAATGGAAATCTTTTTTCTATATTTTCTCATTTTCACTTTTTTTCTACATGAAGAATCATAATATTCATATTTATATCATATTTTTATATAAATATTTCACACAAAATCATATATAATACATATATAATACCACATAATATCACAATAAAGATTTATGTGTAGACATAGAAATGTGGCTTAATTTAACAATTAAATCAAATTGCGTAAATTCTCTCCGCAATGTCCTATTGAAAGAAAGGGAAATCCAAGTTTCCTTGCGTATGCAGGTCCTGGCAGGATCCCATTAAAAGGCTTGTCGTACTAAATGACGGGAGTAGTCACTGGTAAGATGGAAGCTTTCTCCGCTTCTAGAACATACGGAAGTGACCTTTTCAAGGAGATGTGTTAACACATCTCTGTCGCATGTAGCTTCTAGAATCGCGACTCTCTCATGAACGAAAGAGAATCCCTTGCACTCAGTTGACTTCGAATTTTGACTGACTCTGCAATCGCACTGCTTTCTTGTGATTAATACAAGCGAGTTCAGTTTCAAAAAGTCAGATACAATATCACTGCGTTCGCAAATTGTACAATAATACTAGGATTTGAAAAATGAGAGATAGAGGAAAGTACGTGTAACTTATATGTGTGTATACATACAATGATTATTAAAAAATAATATTAAAATTTTAAATTTTAAAACACTTTGAATGAGTTAAATGCAGCGTCATATATTAAAAGAATACTAAAAACATAATTGCTAATATTTTAAATTAATTAAAACGTTATGTAATGTGTTTAAAGACAGTATCAAACCACTTAAATGTTAATAAAAATATATATGTTACTTTTATACATTAATATTAATTAGTATTAATTACAGAATTAAAACACCTTGAAATTTATAATTTATGATATATATTTACATAGATTGTAGTTTCATGCAAATACAAAATTAATTTCTCTAATTCGTTTTTAGATACATTATATTATTCGTATTACAGCCTAATTACATATTTAATTTTAATTTAATGACATATCAAAATGATAAACTGCTGATAACGCAAAAAATGTTTTTAACTTAGCACTACAATGATGCATGTTGTTTTTGGAAAATATACAATGGCATCCAAAATGATTTATTGGCCTATATATTAAGTGTACAATTTTGCTTCCACCGTTTTTTTTCCAAAATTCGAGGCTTTATTGTAAAAAACTGGTTATACATTTATGATTTAAAGTATTGTCCATCGCTGGCCACTACTTTCTCCCATCTTTCGGGTAGCGTACGAATCCCGCGTCGAAAAAACTAATCATCTTGAGGCTATCCACGAATCGATCCAATTTTTTACTTCTTCATAAGACCGGAAGTGCTGGTCAGCCAGACCGTGTGCCATTGATCGAAACAAGTGATAATCAGAGGGAGCAACGTCTGGAGAATACGGCGGGTGGGATAGGACTTCCCATTTCAACGTTTCCAAGTATGTCTTTACCACTTTCGCAACATAGGGTCGAGCATTGTCATGCTGCAAAATCACTTTATCGTGTCTCTCGTTGTATTGCGGTTATCAATGCTCGGCTCAAACGCATCAATTGCATTCGATATCGATCGCCTGTGATTGTTTCAGTCGGTTTTAACAGTTCATAATACACTACGCCGAGCTGGTCCCACCAAATACAGAGCATGACCTTGGACATCAAAATCATCATTCTTGAAGCGTTGAAACCACTCATGACACGTTCTTTCATTAATAGCGGTCTCACCACTAAGTATTTGAGAACATTCGATGAGCCTCAGCCGCAGATTTCTTCATATTGAAGCAAAAAATTAAAACCTCCCGCAAATGACGAGAATTTGGCTCGTAAACTTTACATTTTACTTTCGACATTTTCAATCGAGAATAACTTTATGATGCAGACACAAATCGACTAATGTTTCTATGGGGTTATGTTGACAGATGCCCAAGTTTATTGTATGACGTCTATGATCTATTTACTTCGACCACCACTTACCGCTAAAGCCATCTATAGGAAAACAGCGGAAGCAAAGTTGTACACCTAATATGTAAAATTCTGCAAAGATATGATGGAATGTACGAAAACGTCTATGCGTACCCGAAATTTCAGAATATTATTGGACGAGATCCAATGAGATTTAGACGAACCGCGTATTTGTGACAGTAATAGGATAAAAAGATATCCAAGATTAATATCGTTATTCAGATATTATATGCGTTTATATAAGATATATCCAAATCTCTCTCTCTCTCTCTNTCTCTCTCTCTCTCTC
>NW_012130142.1:34582-55712 GCF_000143395.1 Atta cephalotes
ATATATACCAATCTCTCTCTCTCTCTCTCTCTCTCTCTCTCTCTCTCTTTTAATTACAAAAATTAAATACGAGAATATTCAAAAAAATATTAATTATTTTCCATTTAGGTAAATATTAAAACAGTAAGAATTTTAAGTTTCAAAAAAAAAAGAAAAATTAATTTTAAATTTTTCTTGAATAATTCTTTTATATTTTGAGATGTATTTATTAATGTAAAATCGCTTTTAAATTCAAATTCAGAAAGAACCTGCATTTGGAAGAAAAAATATGATTTTTATGGATCATTACTAACAAATTTTTACATAAAAATTTTTTTCTAAGGAATATTGTTAATATTTTCGTTGTATTTTCTAAAAATTAGATTCTATTAGATTTTGTACGTGATGATGTGTGTTCTAGAGTTAATATTAAATTTACTTCTCAAAACTAAACATTATTTGTCTTATTCTTCAACGTGAACATAAAATTGAAATTAGATAGTCACATTAAACATATGATTGGAATACAGGTTGACATTTTCAAAATTGGGGTGAAGGGGTTTGAAGATGAGAACATGTTGTATATCACATACATTACACATGTTACACCTTTTATGCGGTACATTTTATGACGGTGCACGTGCGCGGTCTTTTACGACTTTCAAAAATTTCAGCGAGCTCATTGCATAAATACGGAATAAATATCTGGCATACGGAATAAATGTCTTGGCAGAGGCGAAACGATTTTTCCCGAACAGAAATGCATAAACTCTCCTTCGAAAGAAATCCATAAGCTTAAGAAATTGGGGGGACTGATATCTTAAGATCGGTTATTTCATGAGGTATAAATAATGAGGATTATTGATTAATTTAATAGTATCGCACGAAATATTTTCTACTGAATGATCAATGAGGTTATCTCTTTTTAAAAGAATCCACTATCGAATCACCATTATTTTTGCTATTAATAAACAGCGCTGAAAAAGTGGGGAGAGGCAGGGATTCAATAAATCTCGAAAGTGTACTTTGTGCTCTAACGTGGATGAAAGCACAATGAAGGATGAAATATAAAACAAGAAGTAAAAGTACTGTCAAAATTTTAATGGATTTTCTGGTAAGTTTAGAATAGATATTTTCTTAGAAAAGATTTCAAGAGAGAACAAACTATAAAGATATCTAAGCGCGCGCGTTATAATGAGACCTTGTTTTACTGAAGATTTTTAGTTAGCGTTGAATCCAATCTTGCTGAAAAATTTTGGTAATAATTGAAACAAATTAAACGACATTAAGGTATATCAAGACGTACTTTTTAGGAGTATAATTTTTTGTAATTACGGGAAAAATAGCATCATGATCATGTCATGCATTTTACCGCATAGCAATTTCCGAGTTAGTTAATCCCGAGATATACACAATGCTATGCTTTGTTTCTGAATTCACTGTGATGTTTTACCGTCCATGTTTTCACAATTCAAAATGTAATTGTATTTGGGCGATTGTCAAGATGGAGTGTGTATGATCGATAAATCTCCAATGACGATAGTTAATCCGTATTAAAGAATTCCTTGAATGAATACCAGGTGTACAAGTATGAAATGACGATTTGAGAAACAGATGGCGCACCAATGCAATGTGAAGTACAAAGATTTAACATTATACGCCATTTTATTGTACCATCAACAAGTGTCAAATGCGCAAAGTGATTTGATTGAAAAGTATTTGCATAGTATTGTGCTGTTGTGTTTAATATGACAAAATTTGTACCAAATAAGGAGCATTCGCGGACAGCATTAATTTTTTGTTTTCATTTGAAGAAAACTGCTGCGGAATCATACCGATTACTTGAAGAACTCAAATGGTGAACATGCTCCATCGCAAAAAACGTGTGAACGATGGTTTCAGCGTTTCAAAATTGGAGATTCGATGTTGCAGACAAGGAACACGGAAAACCGCCCAAAAAGTATGAAGACGTGGAATTGCAAGCATTACTGGATGAAGATGATTCACAAACACAAAAACAACTCGCAGAGCAATTGAGCATTAGTCAACAAGCTGTTTCCAATCGCGAGATGGGAAAGATTCAGAAAGTCGACAGATGGTGCCATATGAATTAAACGAGAAACAGATGGAGAGGCGCAAAAACACATGTGAAATTTTGCTCGAACGATACAGAAGAAAGTCATTTTTGCATCGTATCGTTACTGAGGATGAAAAGTGGATTTTTTTTTGAGAATCCCAAGCGCAAAAAATCATGGGTAGACCTAGACGCATCATCCACACCGAATCGCTTTGGTAGGAAGACAATGCTCTGTGTTTGGTGGGACCAGAAGGTCTATTATGAGCTATTGAAGTCTGGCGAAATGGTTACCAAACGCTCAACAACAATTGATCAATTTGAACCGTTCGCTGCTTAAAAACGACTAGAAGAACGAACCAAAAGAGGCAACACAAGGTCATTTTTCTCCACATATGGCAAAACCAGTTCGGGACACGTTGGAAGCACTCAGCTGGGAAGTTCTACCCCATGCGGCTTACTCATCAGACTTGGCTCTTTCCGATTACCACTTGTTTGCATCGATGGGTCACGCACTTGCTGAGCAGCGCTTTAGTTCGTATAAAGATGTGAAAAAATGGCTCGATGAATGGTTCGCGGCAAAAGGGGAAGATTTTTATTAGCGTGGTATCCACAAATTGCCGAAAGATGGGAAAAATGTGTAACTAGCAATGGAGCATACTTTGAATAAATCTCTTTTTATTATTCTTCCGAATTTAACGTGTTTTTTTTTGGGAAAAAATCGTCATTTTATACTTGTACACTTGGTAAATTATGATTGCTGTATCATGAATGTGGTCCCTAAATTTGTATTAATATCATGGGATCCGTCAAAAGAGAAATAAATCGCAATGTATTAAACAGAATAGCTAATAAATTATGAAACGCCAATTGCTGTTATTTCTTCACTTATCCTTTTCTAAATCTAAAATAATTACATTGGAAGAAAAGTTTTATATTAATTCTTATTATAATTTTAAATAATGTGCATTAATCAGACAACCAAAGAGGAAACTAGATCGTTGTTTGTTGAAAAAGAAATATTAACTTTAACCCTTTGCATAAATTCACCAACTTATAACATTGTTGTACTAATGGTTGCGCGCGATACACCTGTGTTCTCAGAAAAGAGCAAAATCCTTCTTGTTTTCGTAAATTTTAATTATGGATTATGCATAACAGATGGAGTTTCTTCGCGCATAATGAAAGTAAAAATCAATACAACAAATTTAAAATAAAAATTTTAGAATACTCACACTGAAAAAAATTTAATCACCTCAATACAATAAGAATTTTATTTTAGACCGTACATGTGAGAATACAATCGCAAACGATATTCCAATGCAATCGATAAAAATGAAGTCTATATCTAAGTCCGGTAGAAGTTGGATCTTTAATGCTTTTTAAATAAATAATCTATGTAAATTTATACATATACAAGATATTAAATATGTAGCTATTGAATTTGAACTGCGCACCGAAATGATTCTTATCTTAATACATTTCTTTAAATAGTGTAATACTAACAAGAATTTCATTGTCAGAAGTGTTTTTCGATTTTTTTTATGCCAATTGAGTGAACATTTACTTACAGTTAACAAGTATTTACTCAATAAAAAAATGATATTTAAATCAGATTAATGATGATTTTTTTATCAAATAAATATATATTAACATTTAGTAAATATTTATTTAACTTACTTAATCTTTAATATTTATTTTCAAACAAATATTTACAATTAGTATCTTTTCAATGTAAAATTGATTAAAAATTAAGATTTTAATTCAAGTTAGTCTTCTATCTTTACAACTTTATTAAGGTTTACGCCTCTTGATGATATCGGGAGTTATCAGATCGGATTCTCATATATGCTTGTTATAAGAAGAAAAAAAAATTATATTATTATAATTCAGTATTTATTTCGCATAATAAAAAAAGAAAAATTTTTATATTTTTTCTCAATAATTAAGTAGATTTTGCAATAGCTTAAATATTATAAAATATTTTTAATAAAATACTAGAAGATTCAGAGCGACAAATGAAACATTTTTTTTTCTAAAAATAGCCATTTACTAATATTTATTAAATTGCTAGGTACGAAAATGCAATCGATTATTACATCTTACATCTGCTTATAAAGTTACTAACATATATATGTATTAAATATAATTTAATGGCATCCCATTTTCATTGATCATCGCGTTTGCGATAAGAAGACAGTTTGAATTAAGCGCATCGTCCCTCCTATAAAGTCAGATTATAGTACGTTCGGTACTATACCCGATAAGTCTTGAATTATGCACAATATATGGCATGCCAATATGTGCGAGCTGCTGCCGTCAATGTTCATTGAATCGAGATTCCGCATTTATAATACTATTATAAGCTGTCTCAACATGTTTGTGCGTACCGAAATAAACAGTTCGATGCAGTCGAGCTTGAAGTACCTCTATTGTTATTATTTAAAATTTTCAAAACCACAAAAGCCGAAAGATATGTAAAAATAAATCAAAAGAGATAATGCGAAAAGCAAATGAAGAGTTTGTCTATGTGGTTGCAAAGAAAATTCGTTGTTTACAGCTTACAGATAGAACGTTTATCTTTCCAGACCGGAAAAAGGTATCCCGCGGGAGATGTGTTAGAATTAAATGCGCAATATTCGAGGGAAAAGTTTCCAAGGGAGCGTTTCCATCTCATTCGACTTAGTAAATTAAATGCACTACATATAAATAACGTAATTTATTAATTATTATATATTTCTTTCGATAAATGATGATAAGAACGATGTTTTTCCCGAGAAATACTTAAAAATCAGGGTTAAGTGAATTAATATTTTTTCTTAATTAAACTGAGTTAAAATTAATGGCTCACAAAATTAGTGAAATTAAGTTAAAAGTTGGAAAAACACAAAAAATTAACTTAATAAAAGTTAAGCTTAAATTAGTTTCAAAAAAATTTTTTTTAATTTTTGAAATCCTGAATGTCCTAATTTTTCTTAAAATGAGATTGATAATTTTAAATAACAATTGCAATTTAGATTATTAAGTAAATTTAATTTTTTTATTCACATATAAGTTACATCCAAATACGTAAATATTTAGAAAATAGATCGATGTTTTACAGCACTGTTCTTCAACAATTCTTCATCTAAGGATCATTTCAAGCAATATTTATATTGCTAAAATATAATATTTATGGCACCTAACTAGTGTGATTCACATATAAGTAGGAATTGACAAAACCTAGCGAAATAATCAAAACTGACTACTATACTTGACTTTTATTACAGAGTCTCTAATCACAAAATCATTGATCTTTTTCTAAATATATTTCTAATGTCTAAAATCTTCTAGAAAAAAATATCGACATTAAAAGAGATAAAAAGTTTTCATTTTCATTTGTTTATTGTATTATCAAAGAGGAAAGATACAAAAACATCTCTGAGAAATTCGTTGAACTGAAGGACTTACAATTAGTGCACGGCACCATAGTGATGGTTTTTTAATGTACATTTTTTTTCGATGAGTTTCGGAACTCACAATCAACTTTGCTCATAGAGCGGTTGAACGTAAATGGTTAGATCCATATGTAAGAATAATTGCTCGGTGAATAAATTATATTCCGAAATCCATCAAAAAAAAAGTGTTGCAATCTTTCTATAACTGACTGTACATAGTTTGGAAACCAGGATTCTTTTATTTGTTTGATTTCATAGAAGATTACAACTAAAAATAATATAATAAATTATAATATTATTCAATCGAAAGCAGTTTATTTCATAAAGAAGATTTGCAATATGTAAAATAATAGAAGAGAATTACGACGTATAAAATCGAGATATGTACAATTAAGAAGAAAAAAAGATTTTCTATTCTAGATCTATTCCAAATCAACTTTCCAAACTATCAAAGTAATAATAATTTTTTTAAAAATATGTGAAATCTTTAAATTGCCAATTATAAACAAAAAATACATTTCGTTAAAACACTAATATTGTATAACTACTTTCAAGCAATAAAACTCATGGTCCTATTTTTTCTTTTTAAAAAATAATAATCATTTTTAATTTCTTTTATCTAATAGAACCAAAATGATAATATTTTTATTTTTTATATAATAAAAATGAAACTCAAATACTAACATTTTGATACCTATTCTGAACTATCAAAACAATAGTAACCCAAGTATATTTATATTAAAAAATAATGTATTATCGAGGTATTATCGAGATCGATTAAAGTGTGTCAACTCACAAATTTTACGCGGTTACGATTATGCGTGAAAGTGATTTGGATGTGCTGATAGAAACAGACATTAATATACTGAAATGATTCGAATATATTGACATCAATAAACATTCAGTTTTTCATATTGTGACTTTATTTTGTAATTGTGGTTGATTCATCCTACGCTATTATAGACTAAGATAACATGTAAATAGACATAAACGCAACAAATAGGCTAACACAACAATTGACTGCAGCAACCAAAAATTAGCTGTTGTAATCAATTAAAAATGCTATGCCATATTTTATCATATAATTTGCTACAGAAGTCAATCTTTTCTTTCAGTGTAGGCTGCACTAGTTTAAACTAGTTAAATTCAGTTCAATCAATTCATTTAAATTCAGCTAAAAAAATCCAAACCTCTCATTGAATGCTATCTGATGGCAAAAATATGAAAAGGAGACGAAATTCTAAGATAATGACTGAATCTTAAAATTTGTACATTTTGAACTTTGCGTAATATCTCCGTTGTAATATCTCCGTTCGTAGGGCACGTAGAGAAAAAATAAAAACACTTTCATTACACAACTCAAGTGAAAGCGAAAGCTATCGATTGAGCGTATGTAGAACTTAATCAGTTCAACTGTAATGTAATTACTTACACCTCGTTATTTTTACTTTTTCAATAAATAATATATAATTATGATAAGTTACTTTCAAAAAGTAATTTTCCCAACTTTAGCATAACTTTAATGTTTAATTAGTCATCTTTACCAATCATAAAAAATTGTAACGTAATTACTAAATTGTTATTATAAAAAGTAACGGTGAGAGTATGAAATTAGGGAAAGAATGGCATTAATTAACTTAACTTGCCAACCATGTAATTTAATTTATATACTTCGCATTAGTTTCTATCAATAGATTCAATAATTAAATAATCTATGCTATGTGATAAATCAACTATAATGAGGATGATAATAATAACAGCAGACATCAGATATCATCCAGTCGATTCGGTCGGAAATAAATTTTCAGCTCATTGCGTCGCAAATAGTATTTGCAACAATCTGGTCGAAATACTGTTGTCTATGAACACTCCTGCGATAATAACAATGACATGATAAAATATAATTTTAATTTAAATTAACCTACATCTGATTTTCTTTGAAATTAATTATTAAATATCGCGTGTAATTATATTCTTTTTTTATTGTAGGTAAAGCCTAATATGAGGTACCTTTTTTTAAAGACTTGTAATTTATTTAATTTGCAACCTTAATTCCTATTTTCGTGTCAATTTTATGGGAAATATATTCAAGATTTATCACCAAAAGTTAGCAATCGATAATAGCTATACTTTGTTGTGAAGTTTTTTTATCGCAGTGTCGATTTTGTTCATTCAAAAAAAAGATTTCTAATATGAAATACAAGGATTTTCTTGTGATGATATCTCATAAAGAAAACTAAAAAGAAAACTAAGGAAAAAATAAAGGTAAGCTTTTTATATACGCTTTTATTATATTACAAGTAGAAACAAAAAAAATGTTATACATAATAATTATATAATTTTTCGATGTGTATGTATGTGAGTATGTGAATAATCTTAATAATAGAATCATCATTTTTAATATATAATATAATGCTTTGAGATATTGAATTATTTATGCTCTCGTATTAGTTAAGAAAACCCTAAGTATTTGATATTATGATTTCCATGCTTTGCGGTTTCATGATCACCAAATCTTTACAGTTAAACAAATCATTATATTACGTGTTTTCCTATTAATACGACCTTACTCTATCTCACTGCAGATTTTATTACCAAATATTTATTATTGGGAGTACAAATTAGTTCGGTCCGTTTTTTTGAGTTCAAAAATGCATTAATTTCAAAACAAAATGAATGAACAGATCAATTAAAGTATTGTCTATCGCCTACTACTTTTTCTCATCTCTCAGGCAATTTTCGAATTCCATCTCGAAAAAATGACTCGTTTTTGGAGGCGATCCAATTTTGGAGCCAATTTTCGATTTCTGCGAAAGAAGTGAACCGGTGACTTGCTGCATCTTTCGGAACAACCAGTAATCAAAAGGAGCAATGTCCAGAGAATACGGTAAAACATTTGAGCGTTTCCAAATATTTTTTTACGTCTTTAGCGACATGAGGCCGAACATTGTCATGAAGAAGAATAACTTTATCATGTCTTTGCTCGTATTTCGGCCGTTTTTCTCGCAATGCATAGCTCAAACAAATCAATTGACAATATCAATCGCCTGTAATGGAATCGCCAGGTTTCAGCAGCTCATAGCAAACAAGACCCTTTTGGTCCCACCAGATACAGAGCATGATCTTCGAACCATGAATGTTCGGCCGTGGTGTTGATGTTGAGGTCGATGGCAACGATTGACCGGGTTTAGCGTAGTTTTTTCTTCTTGGGGTTGTCGTAGAATATCTATTTCTCATCTCCAGTCACAATCCGATGCAAAAAACCTTTTCTCTGTTGTCTTTGAATCAACTGTTCGCAAGTGAAAAATCGCCTTTCTATGTCTCTCGGTTTCAGTTCATAAGACACCCAATTTCCTTGTTTTTGAATCATTCCCGTGGCTCTCAATCGTACAGAAACCAGAAACTTGTTGAGTTACCCCCAATGATTCTGCAAGCTCCTCTTGCGTTTGACTCTGATCTTCTTCGAGTAATGCCTCTAATTCTTTGTCTTCGAATTTTTTGGCTGTCCAGAGCGAGGCTTATCTTCAATGCTGAAATGTCCATCCTCGAAACCATTCCCTACATGATTTATCAGTTGGAAGTATCAGTGTCACCATAAACTCCGACAAGCATTCGATGGGCTTCAGCCACTTTTCTTCCAATTAAAGCAGAAAATCAAAACCTCCCGCAAATGATGCTTGGTTAACACAAAATTCGACATTTCAAACACAATAAAAATCAAGGTTTTTGTATGAAACTCAAAGCGATATAAATTGAATATTATTAATAGATGTTTAACCTCTCTGAAACCGTCAAAATCAGCAGTTACTATGAACTATTCATAACAGCTGGAGCATCTTTAGGGAAACGGACCGAACTAATTTGTACTCCCAATATAATATAACAAAGTTTTGAAGACTCCTCAATAAAATTCGACAACATCCAATTTCAAGAATCTTTTTTCACAATTACTACACGCATGATTTAATAATGAGTTTTCTACTAAATATATTTCATTCTATGAATAATAAGTTCATAATAAAATCAACCACGCTTATTAGTTTAACAGAAATCCCACTCATATTGGGAATTTATCCCATAATAGGCAGTCTTATCCTATTTTTATCACATATAATACAATTTTTTATTACATATAATATCTCAGTACTACTGACAAAAAACATATTGAGTAATTCTCCATAAAATAAGAATCAAAAATAAGAAATTATAATTTCCAGAGTGGTCATATCTTTCATCGCAGAAATCCTGCTGAAATTTTTACGTCTCTTATCATATCCGCGTCCGTTTAACCTTGTGGCACGATCTCCGGAAATCTGCTTGGCCGATAGAGGAAGTGTTACAGAAGGATAAGCTTATACATAATGAAATTGTCGGTCGCTTGTAGCGAAGACAATGTCGTTCCTGTCGCTACGGAAACTGTAATGATAGTGCCAGAACGATGAACTCCCTTCGAGAGCTTCATTACATATATATTACTGACTACTAATCGTTGATGAAACATATATTATATAAATCGAAAATAATTAAATTAAACATTAATCATAGAAGGAGACAGTTATCATCAAATGTAACATATTCATGATTCTAAAGAAATTAAACTTTCTTTATAAAAATTTTGAAATCTTTTTTTGATTTATAAATAAGAATTGAGGTTTATTTAAAAAAATATTTTAAACTTTCCTTAAAACTTTAAATAACATCCAAATAAAAGAATAGTTTATAAATTTTATTAAATTTATATCATAAATTCAATAAAATTTTTAAACTGTAACTTTTTTATTTTGATGTCGCTTCGAAAGATTCAAAAAATTGTCTTAAATATAATTCAATTCTTACTTATAAATCAAAAAATGATTACCAAATTTTTGTAAAAAAATTTTCAATGTTTCGGTTTAATTTCGGCTTTATTTATCAACAGATAAATTTTAGAAAAAGTGCGTAAGAATCTTACAAAATACAACTGCGGTAACAGTTGATTATTTACACTGTTAAATCTATAGTGTTAAATTTAACTTAATGTGAGTCGCCACTGCTCCTACTCAATCATATCGTTATTTTATACTAAAACAATGATTGTATTTGACACCATGTAATATCAAATTTGATATAATGTCAAATTTAATTATCGTTTTAGTAAAAAGTAACGATATATTTAACGATAGGAGCAGTGATGATTCTCATTAAGTTAATAATCTCTCGTTAAATTTGACACTACAGTATATGATTGGCAAATTGAGATTTGCGGGGATTTGAGGGGATAAGAGTCGTACTTTATAGCGATCTGTTCATCGAATTTCCAAGATTAGCTAATAATATTTCTAACGAGTTCTACGAGTGCTCGAGATGTGAAACGAAAGCTCATCTTTGCGGCGAGCGGATTCAAACAGTTATGATAAGATAAGCGGGTTCAGAATTTCTAAGAGGCATGGAATGTCTCAAAACTTTATCGTGACAAGATATAACGCATTTATAATACAGTTATAAAAAAGTTCAATTTTTTAAATTTTCCTCTAGATTTCTTATTATTATAAATACAAAAATTATAACTGACATTTTATAACAATTAATTTCGATGAGAAAGTTACAATTAAATGTAATCTTGGTTCACAAGTTGATTTGAAATCGATTGATTTTTAGAACTTTCTATTGATCTTCAATAGGAGATCGATTCTTTATCAACATTGCATCGATAAAATGCGATTTTCTATTTTTTTTCGAAAATTAATAGAAAATTTAGTAGATATCAAATCAAACTGTCCAAAAAATCAATCGATATTGATTTAATTTTGACTTATGAACCAGAGAAGTTTAAAATTTTTTATCAAATTTTTACATTAAATTTTACTTTGCTTCATTGAGAACTCTTTTGATATTTTTTCATCCAAAAAAATGTATACCCTTATAGGTAATAGAAAAAACTTACATTGACCCTATAGATCAACGGCCACGTAAATCATTCATATTGGTCAATGATTCGATGTGATGCAGGTGGTCTGTTCTACTATTGGAAAACAATGAATCTAATGTCGTATGGAACGCGTAAAAAATGTTAAAAACCTTATCCAAAACCTGAGATCGGAAAATGGACGAGGATATAAATATAGAGTCATATCTAATATAGCAGGTGATCACATGATGTTTTTTCCAATATCAAAAATCTAAACAATGATAATCCATTGCATAAATATGAGTAACATTTTATGATAACTGAACGGTTCTATATTTTATTTTTCATTTAATTTATCTCTCTCCTTCCTCCACTACCCGACTCAAATATTTTCTCTAGAAACGGATTGAAAGAAATGTGCAAATTATTTATAATTAATATTATGACTATTTGTGGCAAAAATTGTATTTATGCGAATTATTAGGTGTACAACTTTGCTTCCGCCGTTTTATATATATGGCTTTAGCGGTAAGTGGTGGTCGAAATAAATAGATCATAGACGTCATACAATAAACTTGGGCATTTGTCAACATAACCCCATAGAAACATTAGTCGATTTATATCTACATCATAAAGTTATTCTCGATTGAAAATGTCAGTTTACGAGCCAAATTCTCATCATTTGCGGGAGGTTTTAATTTTTTGCTTCAATATGAAGAAATCTGCGGCTGAGGCTCATCGAATGCTCTCAAATACTTATGGTGAGGCCGCTATTAGTGAAAGAACGTGTCGTGAGTGGTTTCAACGCTTCAAGAACGGTGATTTTGTCGAAGACCGGCATAGCGGTGGAAGAGAGAAGGTTTTCGAAGATGCAGAATTAAAGACATTACTTAAGCAAGACTCAAAATCAAAAAGAATTGGCACGATCATTGGGAGTGACTCAACAAGCCATTTCAAAACGCCTCAAAGCCATGGGAATAATTCAGAAGCAAGAAAATTGGGTGCCGTACGAATTGAAGCCGAGAGAGTTGAATGGCGTTTGTTTGCTTGTGAACAGCTGCTTGAAAGGCAAAGACGGAAGGGATTTCTGCATTGCATTATGACTGGGGACAAAAAATAGGTTCATTACAATAATCCCAAAGAAAATCATGGGGAGTTCCCGGCCAAGCTTCCACGTCGACGCAAATCGAATATTCACGGCTCCAAGGTCATGCTCTATATTTGGTGGGATCAGCTCGGCGTAGTGTATTATGAACTGTTAAAACCGACTGAAACAATCAAACACAGGCGATCGGTATCGAATGCAATTGATGCGTTTGAGTCAAAAGACAAACGGCCGCAATACACGATAAAGTGATTTTGCAGCATGACAATGCTCGACCCCATATTGCGAAAGTGGTCAAGACATACTTGAAAACGTTGAAATGGGAAATCCTACCCCACCCGCCGTATTCTCCAGACGTTGCTCCCTCTGACTATCACTTGTTTCGATCAATGGCACACGGCCTGGCTGACCAGCACTTCCGGTCTTATGAAAAAGTAAAAAATTGGTCGGTGGTTGGATCGATTCGTGGATAGCCTCAAAAGATGACCAGTTTTTTCGACGCGGAATTCGTACGCTACCCGAAAGATGGGAGGAAGTAGTGGCCAGCGATGGACAATACTGTGAATCATAAATGTATAACCAGTTTTTTACAATAAAGCCTTGAATTTCGGAAAAAAAACGGCGAAAGCAAAGTTGTATACCTAAGTATTGACGATTGAATGAGTGTAATTATTATATATACTGTATTATCGTTCTTAGATACTTTAATGATTAAGCTAAAGACGTTCGATCGTGTGTGCTTTTTGTGTTAAATATCAAATAGCAGAAAGGATGATCATGCATCGCAAACTTCCCGAAGGGATAAAGTTTCCAACTGCGATACAATAATACGCTTCGGGCATAACAACGTCGCAAATCGTAAAGTTGCAGATCAAAGCGCGACGTCATCCAGATCTGCTTAACATGCATAGAATTTTTCAATAAGGAAAAGATATAAAACATGCAGTTTCTCGAGCAAAACTGATGGTTTCGGAGAATAAATTCGTTTGCTTGTTTGTAACTCGTATGAGTTTTATTTAGTCTTGACTTTACCCATTAAATAAACACGAGCGCCTCCTCAAAATTTGCACGACATTACTTGTTGGTCGCAAAATCAAGTCGAGTGCATATAATGCACCTTTATGACAGAACAGAATAGGATATGATAACAGGTGATCGTAATCAATTTCTGTGATATTTTTGTTACTGATATTAATGTCACTTCGTATTTCGTATTCGTTTTTAATTGACGCGCGCGATAAATTAATCACCTCCTCCTAAACAAATAAGTATTTTGAATACGCGTGCTTGGAACGCAAGGCATAACTAATACAACAATTAATACAATCAAACAAAAAAAAACACATAAATTTAATATGATGTAGACGATACAATCGAGACGGTACACTTGATAAAACATTTAATATTGGTCGATAAACTATTTTATTGATTTAAATCGTATCATCTTACATTGACTGAACAGCTGGAACTGATTACATAATTTTTTCAAAAATAATTGCATTTTCTACTGCACATGACTTCGTTGCGTTTCAATTTGATTTGATTTTTTTATTTGTTCAATAAAAAAAAGAATCATTCTCCTTTCATATTAAATTGGTTGTGAATGCTATGTCCATGTGCCTTTTCGGGATTATATTTTTCGCTTCGGCGAACCAGCCACCTCTAACGGTTGACCTATTTCCAACGTCAGAGATCCCATCGATCAATCAAGCGAGCATTTAGATCAGTGGTCGAGTCTAATGTGACACGACAAACGATGAAATGGAGAGCCAGGAGATTCTATGTGAATCTCTAGACATTCGAGTGCTAATGAAAACCTGGCAGCCACGCTTTTTTCCATTCAAGTTGCCTATTACATCGAATTAGTGTTTATTACTCTTTTTTTAAAAAATGGTGTGCATTATTTTTTAATATAAAATAATTTTCTAAATTGAGACAACGCTAAATAAATGTATGTATATTTTGTATATTTTTAACCTTAATTTGTTTAAAAAGATATGAAAATTTCCTTAAATAACTTTCAGAAATTTAAATATAAAATTTTATTTTTAAGGCAAAATATGAAAATGAACATTCCTAATTTTATTTAGAAGTTTTAATTCAATGTAATTCATTTTGTAAATTGCTTATTAGTTAAATACACTTTATTAAAATTATAAAAAAATTACTTCCGTCCTGCGGAATGTTGATTGAAGAACATTGCGTTAGAATATACGTTGCAGTAATGTGCAAACCGATAGCGCATAGCACAAGTGCACTCTACGTAACTGCCGAAGCGCATCTGTGCAACATGTATGCGGTTCGATGCAGCAGAATTAAGCGTGGACCAGTGTATGTACACCAAATTGCCGGCAGCTCCATGATTAATCCTTCTTGCAGTTGCTTACAATCTCTAATTACATTATCACTGTGGTACTCTTCGCGTTTGGAGAACAGCTCATTTCCTGATGATTATTCTATCATTTCCTATAAATTGTATGTCAATTTAGCGATGTGTCCTTTTTAACAAAAATTGAATTCAACAAGAATTGAATTAAAAGGAAAATTTTTTTCTCTTGTTAATTTTTAATTTTAGAACTACTTTTTACTGTCATGGTATCTTCTACATGGTACTTTATATGACACGTTCGGTGAATTGTTAATTTCCTATCAATTTTGTCAGTTTTTGTTCTATATATCGAATTTATCGATATCTCCTTCTCAATAAAAATTACTTAAAAAGAAATTTCTTATCGTATATTATTAATTTTCTTAAAGCTGTTTTGATAATTATACAAATATTCAAAATATTACAGATTTTTATCTTTCTTTAATAGTACCTATAAGATAGCGCATAAAATATTAATATATTATTTAATTATACAATTTTTAGACTTTGATAATAAATTATATATTAATTTTGTATCAATTTTTATTAAAAATAAATGTTTTAGGGAGGATCGGAATTGGTTGCCGTACGAAATTTATTGTCAAAATGCTTATAATTCAAACAGAACATGGCAGAAAAATACCTTTCTTTTTTATTGTAGATTGTTAATATAATTAGGAATGCACAGGATTGTAAAATTATCAGATAGAGGATATCCGGGAAAACAAATTTCGATATTTTTTGGATATCCGATCAGATTCCGGGACAATATCTAAAATAAAAATTGAGTGAGAATATCTAAAAAAAAAAAAGGAAGCAAAAATGAGAAGGGACTGTAAGAAAAAAACAGTAATAATAATTATGATTTTAATGTTAATGTCGTCCGAGTTTGATTATCAATAGATATTATAACTGTAGAAAAAAAAAAATTATAATTTTGAAACAATATATGAGATATTATAACATTATGAATATGCATACTTATTTATAGAATTTATACATATAATAAAAAATTAACAATTTAATGATATAAAATTTAACCGGATATATTCCCGGATACTAATGATATCCGATTATCCGGAATAGTAAAAAAATGCCGGATAATATCAGATACTTTTTGGTTATCCGGTGCATCTCTAAATATAATATTAATTTGTTATATAAAATGATTTTTGCATCAAAAGCATTGTATATTATTTATATTATTTATAATGACTTTTAAAGAAAATGAAGTTGGTGAGTAAATTTTCCTTATCTATTTTGTGGTCTAACAAGTCTTTGGCATTATTAATCGTAATATTCCTGTATTCGCAAAGAAATGACATGTCTTAGAAAATCTTTGCTACAATTAATTAATCATTATCCTGAGTTTAATCATTATCCAAAGTTTGTGAATATAATCTCTTTTATTAAAAATGACTACATGGGGTAGATTAAAATGAGAAGAGGTAACAATATCTTTAGATCGATACATTTTTAGAGATACTTACAAATATATTTCATATAAGTATATATGTTTTTCATTTTTCATACAGAAACTATAAAACAAAATTACTATAAAAACTACAAAAACAAATTACGTATTTTATGAAATAATACTATATAAAATAATACTATTTTACTTATATTAATATCATAATTACTATTATTTCTTAAAATATAGAACTAACATAAAAAAAAAATTGTATTTTTTATATGTATTGACCATATACGCTATTGCTAATCCTAGAACGTGTGATAATCAATCCAGAATGCGGAACTAATTGTTACATTTTCGCAGTTTGATTTAAAATTAAATAACTTATTTTTACTATGTGATGAATCCACGAGTAATATTTTTTTTTTACCTAAAAGATGTAAGTAAATACAACATTATAACGTATATAATATTATTATTTTTATAATATTATTTTTATAATATTATAGTATATAATATTATAATTATATTTCAAAGGCATATAAATATATATAAAATTCCGACATCCATTTTTTTCTAAAAATCACTAATCAAAAACTATGACAATCGGCCTGATTTCCTATATATAAACCCAGTGATATGATATTTCTCTATTGTGTAATCTTTTTAATTTTACAAAATATTTACACAATTATGAAAATAGATCATAAAATATGAATATGCAATGCTTAAAAATTTAATAATAAATTGTAACTCTTTGAGTAAAAAAAAACGAAGCTATATATCTTAGTCAAAAGTATAGTGTCTTGATTTATTCATACATTAGAAAAAAAATCTTATCGTATGTAAGCTTCACATAAAAATAAATTTACATTGCATAATAAAAATAATCCATTAGAATAAATGCCAAATATTTATTAAATAAGTCAATAAAACGGAGAAAAATATTCATTTAATATAAAAATAAATTGACAATAATGTACATATATAACTATTATAATATCTTTCAATGTACTACGGCAACAAAGCGCAACGCAGTGAAATCATAAATTGCGTATCCAAATTGTTTGGAACGAACTATGAATTTATGCTTCGTTAGCTCATATGGCGAGTATTGACTTTTTTCCAATACGTCTCTCAATCAAGCATATGTATACCAGGTGTATAAGCTTAAATCCGCTGTTTGCTCATAAGTGGCATTAGTGAGCGTACAAAGCTACCCTGGGCACACAACACACTTTTTTTATGTGTTTGACATCTGTCAACATTAACCAGCAATTACATCATCAGCAAATACATCATCAGCAATTTCATACAACAACATACATTTTTTCTTTCGTAATCATGTCTAGTTTTTTACTAAAAAAAAGCATATGCGGGAAGCTTTGCTTTTCTGTTTCAATTTGAAGAAATTAGCTGCCGAATCGCATCGAATGCTTATGGAGGCCTATGGCGACAATGCTTTATCGGAAACAACGTGCAGAGATTGGTTTCGCCGGTTCAATGACGACAATTTTGACCTGAGTGACAAGAAACGTGAAAATCGGCCCAGGAAGATTGAGGACTGTCAATTGCAGGCTCTTTTGGACGATACCCAAAAAATGCTTGCCGAGCAATTGAATGTTTCTCAAACAGCCATTTTCATGCGGCTACATGCCATGGGGAAGGTTCAAAAGATCGGAAAATGGGTGCTGCATGAACGATAGGCAGATGGAGCGACACTAAAACATATGCCAAATTCTGCTTGCCAGACAAAAAAGAAAGTCGTTCCTGCATCAGATTGTGACAGGCGATGAAAAATGGATCTATTTTCAGAATCCTAAAGAAATCTTAGGTTGATCCTGCCCAACCGTCAACATCTTCCTCAAGACCAAATCGCTTCGGACGGAAGACGATGCTGTGCGTTTGGTGAGATCAGAAAGGTGTCATCTACTACGAGCTGTTAAAATCTGAAACTGTTAATGCTCACCGCTACCATCAACAACTGATCAAATTACACCGTGCTCTGCGTGAAAAAAGGCCGCATTATCGGAAAAGACATGACAAGCTGATTTTCCTCCACGACAACGCACCATCGCACACGTCAACAATGGTCCAAAATTACTTGGAGACGCTCAACTGAGAAGTGCTACCCCATCCCGCTTACTCACCAGACCTGGCTTCTACTATCACCTGTTTTCGTCGATGGGCCACGCGCTCGCTGAGCGGCACTTCGATTCTTACGAAGACGTCCAAAAATAGCTTGATGAGTGGTTTGCCTCGAAAGATGAGGAATTTTTTTGGCATGGTATACACAAATTGCGAAATTCCCGAAAGATGAGAAAAATGTATAGTTAGCGAGGGCAAGTACTTTGAATATAAAATTTGTTTTTGCTTCCTAGGAAAAAAAAATGTCTTTTTCTGATTAAAAAACAGCGGATTTAAGCTTATACACCTTTATACGAAAGCTGCACACACTGTCAAAATTTATATCAAGAAAAAATTATATTGTATGAACAAGTCTAACGTTGTAAGTAGATGAAGTATGTTCCACCTCACAGCTCTCGAGTTAATTTAATTAGCGTGATGAAAATAATAATAAATTTTGTCCAATATTTATTTTTCATTAATCACATCGACAAATTTTAACTTATTGTTTCAACTTATTGTTATATGACATATTTATCTTATAAATTGATATTTGCTTGGATAAAAGTTATTTCACTCGTCTAAACTTTTTTTATCTTCAAACTTAATTTAACTTCCTTAAAAAAAATACAATTATAAAAACTTATTAGTCATGTACTAACAAACTATTTAACTTTTAGAGCTTTTATTTGACTATTTTATTACATAAAATCGTCTAATTATTTTAACTGTTATACTTGATCATCATATAATTCCAGCTTTTACGCGTTATTACTGTAATATATGTATGTACGTGTAGAATTATTCTACCGAGAAATTCGCTATATATGTCGCTGTTGCACTGGAATGGGATTTAGTCGCATAGGATGAAATGCGTTGGCACTCGTTTGTAAAGTACTGTAAGTGACGTCACGGAAACGATATGTAAGCGCATTGTTCATGTACGAGTGTTGAAACGTGTAAAACATTATACGTACATAAAAATTTCGCCGAAGTCGTTATGCGAAATATTCGTAATACAACGCCCATTAAATACTTTGAGTTAAATACAGCAACTGAAATACAATGCTCTTCCTCGTTGCTCTTTGCCTGATCTCGTTTATAACTGTAATAAATTTTACATTGTCAAAATAATAAAATTTATTAACTTGCTGTATTGATTTTACATGTTGCAATATAAGATTAGATTACGTTATGACAAAATTAACAAACTATAAATATAATTATTATATGTTAAAATATTTTAACACTCAAAGAAAAATTTAAAACGATTTATTATTGTTACAATATTCGTCAAGCAATTCTTCAATCATAAAGTTTATAATATTTTATAATCTTCATAAAAATTATAATCAAAAATATATATAAATAAAATTTATCCTTTTATAAATATTTATAAAAATAGCTTTAACATTCTGTGGTCACACATCTTTCAAGACTTTTATGTGGCACACATATGCAAATTCGCACAACGCACTTTAGAGGTTCTTCTTACAATAAAGATAATTTGATGTATTTTTTTATAATTTGGAGAAAAAAAGAATAAGAAATAATTTTTTTAATGTAAATGTTAAATATCGAAAAACATATTAGTCAAAAATCCATTCAACAAGAATCTTGCGTTGGAAAAATGACGTTTTTTTTTAATGATCGTTATTTTGTTTTTAATTAATCAGAATTCAAATTGTACTTTGAAGAGAAAAGACTGAAATATGGTCTTTTGGTTTTTTTTTCCAATGACCTATTTTTCCGATGTTGAAAATAGATAATTTTAAGGAGAAATAAAATGTGAATTATATGGAAAGTTTATTGAAAATGTTTATAAATTTTTGTTAGAAAATATAAATTTTTTATGAGGAAAAATATCAAGTCTCATACATTAGAAAAATTGTGTAAAATTTTCTAATGTATCAAACTTCAGAAAAGCATTTCATGCAGAGAAAGTTGTGGGAACACATGCATACGTTTCTTATACTTAGGGCATTTTATTTTTGTTCACGAAGATACTGAGCTGTTACAATTATGGCATATTTTCTGCGTGTGTTTTCTTCAATTAGAAAATTATATACAGAATTACAGAATTATAGAAAAAAATATTCCTGTTGGCATATAGGTCATACAAATCAACAAATTCACATAGGTTTAGATTTATTTTACGCCTGCGCGAAGAAACTCACAGGATACTAAAGGCTTTTATGCATAGAAAGTATAGTGGCGATCCCTATATTTTTAAGAATGGACAGCAATGCTAAGTAAAATTCATTTTAGAACTATAGTTACACAACTATAAAAAAAATGCTGATGAAAATTTGCACCTGTGTGACCAAGTGTTAAAAATTTGTTAATAAATTAAATTATAAATGAGAAATTATATAAATCAATATTTTAAATAGGAATGCATTCGGTATCCGGTATTATCTTTTTTATTATCCGACCGGATAATTGAACATCATTAGTATCCAGGAATATATCCGGTGGAAATTTTATATCATTGAATTGTTAATTCTTTATTATATAAATGTTCTATGAATAAATATGCATACTCATAATGTTATAATATGTATTATTGCAAAATTACAATTTTTTTCTAAAGTTTTTTTTTTTGGGGGTGTGTGTGTGTGTGTGTGTGTGTGTGTGTGTGTGTGTGTGTGTGTGTGTGTGTGTGTGTGTGTGTGTGTGTGTGTGTAGTAGTAGTAGTAGTAGTGTGTAGTAGTAATAGTTAATTTAAGTTATTAA
>NW_012130142.1:61810-70781 GCF_000143395.1 Atta cephalotes
AACATGGAGTCGAGTATTGTCATGTTGCAAAATCACTTTATCGTGTCTCTCGTTGTATTGCGGCCGTTTGTCTTTCAATGCTCGGCTCAAACGCATCAATTGCGTTCGATCGCCTATGATTGTTTCAGTCGGTTTTAACAGTTCATAATACACTACGCCGGTCCCACCAAATACAAAGCATGACCTTGGACGTCAAAATCATCGTTCTTGAAGCGTTGAAACCACTCACGACACGTTCTTTCACTAATAGCGGCCTCACCATAAGTATTTGAGAGCATTCGATGAGCCTCAGCCACAGATTTCTTCATATTAAAGCAAAAATTTAAAACCTCCCGCAAATGACGAGAATTTGGCTCGTAAACTGACATTTTCAATCGAGAATAACTTTATGATGCAGACACAAATCGACTAATGTTTCTATGGGGTTATGTTGACCAAGTTTATTGTACGACGTCTATGATCTATTTATTTCGACCACCACTTACCGCTAAAGCCATCTATAGGAAAACGGCGGAAACAAAGTTGTATACCTAATAACAATATTCAATTTTACAAATTTTTTTCGCAAAAACTATACGCATGATTTATAATAAATTTTCTATTAAATAAATTTTATCTCAAAAGTAATAAGTTTATAATGGAACCAATCACGTACATTTATTAATTTAGCAGAAATTCCATTAGCTCTTATATTAGAATCTTATTTCTTAGCAATTTTATCTTATTCTACCTGTATGCTGGACTAACAAAGACAGGTTAAAACACAAAATCCACGACTACTGTGCTTGTTTTCCACTTATCTAAATATTAACCCTTCCTAAAATCTGAACATGAGTCTGTACACTTTATGTCACTTATGCCGTCACAAAGCCGCTCGAAAATGTAGAATATACAATATTAAATAATATACAATATTAAACAATAAACCAGCGGAAACAATGAGTGTAACTAGCAAAATCGTACAAAACTGCGATATTGAGTTTGACATTGTATTTCACCATTTTGAAGTTAACAAACCGCACTAAATGCACATGTCGTTCACACACCAAACTATTGTTTCCATAAGATCTTTACTCATATTATACATATTACTTCCGATTCACTCCATTAATATTAAAATCTGTGTCAGTTCAATCGCAAGATGCACGCCGTAGCTTTAAACATAAACTAAATTTCTTTTTATTGAGTTATATTTCAATTATTTCATTTTTACGAAGGAAATAAGGGAAGGAAATAATAAATACGCATTTTAGTATGACAACATGATATAAAAGGCTAATAAGAGTCATAGAAAAACATAAAAAAATCCTCCATTATTCGTTTAACATAAGTATAATTGAAGTATAAATATAACAAACAAGAACTGCAGAAAATAATAAAATTAAAACGCTACAAAATATAATACTAAGTACAATTACATGTTTCGACCTTATATTTAGGCCTTCTTCATATATACAAAAAATTCCGGCGCAGTAAAAATTATAATGCATTAGTATAAATATGCATTTTAAGTTACACCTCACCGATTTTAATGTCCTATAGATATGTTGTAGGGGAGAATGTCCTGAGTGATTCCCCATCTTCCTCTCTACTTAGGAGCGTATAACTTTCCAAAGAAACATAGTAAATCTCGGAAAGTGGTGAGCTCTGAAGTAGAGGGAAGAGCAGATAAAAGTCATTCCGCGTTGAAGTTGTGCGTTCCTAAAGCTTCGGAAATATCACCGGAATGTTCCCGTGTATCGTTTTATCCTTGTTCATCCAATATAAATAAGGATAAGATGATGACACCCGGGTGATGTTTCCGAACACAGTCTAAGCATGGGGGAGGTGAGATGGGAATCGCTTCGCGTGAAAAGTCGTATATTATGACTTTATTATAAAATTTTAATTTATTATATCTTCTAAACCAATGTCCCCTACTTAATTTTTGTGAGAAATCACTCTCAGGACTCTTATATATTACAACATATCTAAAAGACATTAAAATCGGTGAAGTGTATCTAAAATGCACATTTACCGAAATAGGAACTTTGCCTCTTTCGGTAATATTCTCAGACTTGAATATTCTGTTTACGTTTGTCTAATAGTAATTTTACCAAATTTGATGGATTTATTGGTTTTTAAGCGGCTCGTCGCAGTAAACACAAAATAGATTGTAAACATTATGTTTTGAAATATTTCCATGATATATATAGATTCTCTTTATACATACTTATTAAATTTTATTCTCTATTTCCTTATTTTGAGAAAATTAAATCATAACTCGCTATTCATCATTTTACAACGAAATTTCTTTTAATAATAAACTTTTGGATCACAAAGATGCCTTTTCAGATTTTATATGCTTTTAACATTATAATAAAAAATATCGATTAACTTTTTTATCTGAACTTTTTCCATTAGATCAATGCGCGGTAAATACTTCGTTCATTTTAATTAGTTTCTCTTTAATGATAATTGCTACATTCTCGTTAATATTTTTCCAGTACGAATCACTGCCAAATTTCTAATAAGTAAAAACATACAAATAGCAAACATACTTCGCATATATTACAGAATTAAATGCGATATTATTTCCTGGAACATTTTATAGAATTCAAGAAGTCGTTTAATTTCTTTTTCTCTTCTTCAGTATAGCACTCTTATATATTTATGCTACAAAATTAAATTTTGTTAGGCTTCTCTCATCCAGGAGACTCACGGCGCGAACACTAGAGGCGATATCATAAAATATGAGACTATTGGATTTAGAGTACTTACAATATAATCCACTCACATACACAAAAAAAGTTATATATAACTAATATAAAAGAAAATTGCTTCAATTTCAAGGTGTTAATGATCATTTAACGCTAAAATTAAGGTTCGGTAAATTAAATCTCAAAAACAGGAACAGAATCTTATTTCTTCGCTGACCTTATAAACTCTATATAAACTCTACTCATCGTCAGATTATTTATCTTACAATAAAGAAAAAAAACGAGAAAGAACGGCGCAAAGAAAAGGCAATCAGCCGTGATTAATTATACCATTTGATACCTTCGATCTCTCTTTTGCTGTGTTAGTTAGATTAAAAAAAAACAGATATTAAAGATTCAATTGAAATAAAAAAAGGACATGTTAGGTATTGGATAAGAATTTATTATCGATGCTCGTGAAATAATGAAAACTTTCAGGAATATCAAAGCAAAGAGAAAATATGTATTGGAGGAAAAAATTTAATTAGTCGTAACCTAATAGACAACTCCCATTCATATCCTTTCGAATAATATTTCTGTATCTTTTTGACAGTCGATGTAATTATACATGCGTGCAACTACGCGATAAGTTAAAAACATATTTTCGAGAGATAATTTTTTAATAAAATGCTGTTTATATACGTAATTACATTTTCGCGACAAAATGAATTTCACTCCGTAACAATTAGCAACTGTTGTCTGCAGCATGCATAAAATATATGCTTTTTGTGCGTTTGCGTCATAAATTATCCAATAGATAAGTAGCTGTCCACATAGCAATAGCTTATTTCTTTCGCGTAAAATGAAATCTGTAATACTAACTGTTTATGCAATTAGTAATTATTGACGATCTATCTTACAAAGATTATTTATTTTGATATTAGCTTGCATTCGCATGTATATCCGCTCTAAAGACCATCACGTTTTATTACAACCATGACTTAGGTAAACTACACGCGAACGTATTAACATACATAATACTATACTGGATTAAATTAGACTGAAAATAAAAAAAGATTTAATTAGTCTATTGTATTTAAGATCATCCCGTATAAACATATTCGTAGGCAATTTTAATTAAGTATTTATTAGACCATTGTATAAAAGTCCGGATATAATTTTAATAACATAAATTCCATCCATATTTAAATTTATTTAAAAGTTTGACGAAGATAATGTTGAAATTTTATTTTTATTTTAAATTATATAATATGCTGCACACAAAAAATTAAATAAAAAGATATTTCATACATTAATTTTATCAGTAACAAATCAATAACAAATCAATAACAAATCAATAACAATCAAATTAAAGAATCTTTTTCTTTTTCACTCTTTTTGGGTTTAATTCTGACATTTAAATTCTGGAGGTAAGGAAGCTCACCATGATATAATAATTTTTATTTATAATCTATTTAGTTTGTGTTGTCTCTGAGGAGAGTTCAAAAGTGAGCCGAAACATGTAAGCGCGTTTTAGTGAATAAAGAAGTTTCGCACTTTATAGATATACTATTTGCATGATGTTTTCTGCTTGACTTCTACTGCCCGTATCCTTTCCAGTTCATTAATTTTATCAGTAATGAAATTATTTTAGAACAAATTCTAATTTAAAAAAAATTGTAATTTTAAAAATTGTATGAATCAGTGGTTAAGCAACTTTTGGTTAAGATTAAACATCATTTTTCGAATACAAGTAGTAAGTTTGACACATGTGAATAAGTGAAATAAGTGTCACTAAAAAACAATAACATTGTCAAGAGAATTATTCGTAGACAGCGAATATTAAAAAATAAATTTAAAAAAGTAAATAAACGTGAGATCATGATTAGACAGTGCGTAACTTCTCATCGTTTAGCGTTGGACTATTCTTCCCTTGAGCGTCTGTAGCTTCTGAATATTGCAACATCGACGTAATTTATAGCACTTTGTACACTGTGATAAGGATATTTGCAAGATGCAAAACCAATTACATTGGCTGCGAACATATCAATTCTATGCATGTCTATAAGCGTTGAGTGTCTCTTCATATCATTTAAAATTACTGAATCCATTGGCCCCACTCTTACTTTTTTCAATGATAAAATTGTCTATTATAATAGAAAAAATCTTATCTATTGTCAAACTTTTTTATCCAATTTAAAATTGGCTTCTTTGCGATAAGAAAGTATTTTTTAATTATTTACATATAATACTTCGAAAATAAAATTGCTTTTCTAGGTCGAGCTTTTTAAACACAATAAGAATAAAATTTCGATTTACATTTTATTTTCTAACTATTTATATTTTAATAAAAAAATTTTATCAAGTTTAAAAAATTAGATGTGCTTAAAAGTTAAGAGAGGAATATAATTCCATTTTAATATATTTTTTCGAAATTATTCTGAAAGAAATGTACATCAGCTCTTGACTGAAAATTATGTTTGATCAATATAAACAGTATTATATCATTATAGAAATATTATATACAAGATGTTTGATAATTCTATCGACAACGATCGTGGGCAGGTAGAACGGACTAAATTGATGTGAGTCAAAAAGGACTCTACTATTTTGCAATTTTCGCAATACTTAACTATTTTAATTAAGCTACCTTTTTCAGTTCAATAACAAATTAAAAAAATACAAAAAAAAATATAAAAAATACAAAAAAATGTAAAAAATCAAAAAGTTAAAGAAAATTAAGTGAAAATAAATAACTATATAAACAAATAAATAAACAAAAATAAAAAATACAAAAGGGGAAGATAGGTACATTGTGACAGATTTTTTTTCGCCTCCTTCTTGTTAGTGTAAAAAAATATTTTAATTTTTATGAAATGAAAAGATTCCCTTTTCAACAATTAATAATTTTTCCAAATTTTAATCTTTGTAAGCAATTGAGGAACAGCTACTGTCATATAGTGCCCCTCCATTTGTCACATACTGACCCACATGGGACACTATATGACAATCTGGGGCAGTATGTAACGGGCCCAAGATTGAACAAAGGAAAATCATCTTAATACGTTCGAAGATTTATTATTACATCTTAATAATTTATAGATATAATGTAAAATCAAAAATAAAATTTTTAAGTTATTTTAATATTAAAAAGAAAATTTTTATAAGACATATAAACACAGCATAAGTAAATATAAAAAGTAAATATAAAAAACTAATTATTATAATGAGTTGTTCTTTAATTAATCTTAGATTATAAGTTTTCTGGTTCAATCTTAATAAAATATATTAAAATAATAAACATATAATAAGTATTAAAAATATATTAAAATATTAAAATATTAAAATAAAACATCAAAATGAGATGTCTTTTTTATTCATAGAAATAGTTACAAAACCAAATTTTTATAGAACTTTCTTAACTTAAACATATTAAAAGCTTCTTTGGCTATATTAATTTAAAATTAAGAGAAAAATTAAGCAAACTTGTAATAAGATCATTACCTTTTTGTTCCATTCACAGTGGGTTTTAGTAAAAGCATATGTATATCTTTTTTCCTCTGTGTCGAACCATGCTTAACTTAATAATCAAAAAACAATGATAACACGTAGACAGAGTAAAGATGATGACAGAGTAAAGACGAGATAAACAAAAATAAGTATGTCACACTGTATCCCAAGAACTACTATCATATACTGCTTCAAGGATACCTTCGTTACTTAACTTCACGTGGACAGTGATACGAGGCTTGCATTAATATTATATGATCATTTTAAATAAAACACTAAACATAATCTTACAATAGGTCATATATATACTTGTGTCATCAAAAGAAATACCTTATCATGAAAAATAAAATTATAAATTGAAAGACAAATTTTCAGTCTAATTAGATTTCTTTATATTCTTCTCGTCACTATGATTTTTCTCACAGCTTCTGAAACTTCATCAAAGTTACTTTTTCCGTAACGCTTTTCTTTTATGTAGATTAATGTTCGGCTACGCTTGCTGCGTTTTGAAAAAAAGCAGCTATCCCTGTGTCCCCTGTCATAATGTGTCCCATCTTCCTCTACTTCAAGTAACAGAATGTTCGGCCAAAACATACTCATTTCATTTAAAGTTGACAGCTAAGATTGATAACTGTCATTAGTCTTAATTCTAACACATCACATTTGTATTCAATGAATCCGCTAAAATCCTTATGTACCAGGTATGTAAATATGAAACCGGAATTTACCACTAGATGGCCATAGCTGTCAACATGTAGTTGCCGTCAGATGGCGTCATTGACGCCATTTCCTTCTTCTGACATTTGACAAAGATTTTCAACTTACAACAATACAAGTTTCATACAATAGTATAGTTTGTAATAGCGTTGAACATGTCGAATTTTGTGCCTGAAACTACGATTTGCGGACAGCATTGATTTTCTGTTACCATTTGAAGAAAACTGCTGCAGAATCGCATGTTTGTCGAAGCTTACGGTGAGCATGCTCTTGGTACATCACAGTGCTTTGAGTGGTTTAAAAAATTCAAAAGTGGCAATTTTGACGTGAGAAACGAAGAACGTGAAAAACTACCAAAAAAGTTTGAAGACAGCGAATTTCAAGCATTGTTGGATGAGGATGACGCTCAAACTCAACAACAATTCACGAATCAATTGAATGTGACACGAGAAGCCGTCTCGTTTAAAATCCATGAGAAAGATCCAGAAGATGGGAAAATGGATTCCACATGAACTGAATGAAAGACAGCAGGAAAAACCACTTACGAAATGCTGTTCGCCAGGTACAAAAGAAAGTCATTTCTCCATCGAATTGACTGGCGATGAAAAGTGGATATATTTTGAGAATCCTAAGCGTAAAAGATGATCATGAGTAACTCCAGACGAACCATCGACATCGACAAGGCCAAATCACTATGAACGGAAGACAATGCTCTGTGTTTGGGATTAGAAAGATGTGATCTATTATGAGCTGCTAAAACCTGGCGAAATCGTTAATACTGAACGCTACCGACAACAAATTATCAATTTGAATCAAGCTTTGTGTGAAAAACGACCGAAATATCAAAAAAGATAACACAAAGTGATTTTGCTTCATGATAATACACCATCACACGCAGCAAAACTGGTCAAGGAAACGATTGAGGCATTTGGTTGGGAAATACTTTCGCATGCGGCTTACTCACCAGACTTGGCTCCGTCCAATTATCACTTATTTGCATCGATGGGACACGCACTTGCTCAGCAGCGCTTCACTTCTTACGAAAATGGCTAGATGACTGGTTTGACTCAAAAGAACGTGGCATCCACAAATTGTCAAATAGATGAAAAAAATGTATAGCTACCGATGGGCAATACTTCGAATAAAATATTTTTTATCATTTTCATGCACTAAACGTGTATTTTCTATAAAAAAATTCCGGTTTCATATTTATATACCTGGTAACATACCTGGTAACATATTTACATACCTGGTAACAGGTTTAATGCAATAACAACTTTAATTCAAATAATTCACTTTTGGTTAACAATAATTTCCAGATGATTATTAATATTGCACATTACAAGAGCTCGTTTTTAAAAATCCAACTCCACAATTTTCTTTGACATTTATTAACGATTAATTTAAAAAACAAAACATCTACATCGATTAAGAATTATGATTATCTGTAGCGATTTTTGAACAGTAAATTCCCATTTGTCCCCACTGTGTGACGGCTAAAACTTCTTGAATATTATTCAAGATCATGATCTGAATAATATTTATCAAGATCAAGATCATTGGAGATTGTTTCTTTTATTTTCATTTTTGCACTAAGAATTCATTTCTATATATAAAAATGAAAATAAGATGTACAATCTCCCAATAGCCTTGATCTTGACAAATATTATCTACATTATGATGCTAAATAACATTCAAGAGCTTTTATCCGTCGGTCGAATACCTTAAGTAATGCTGGTGCCAGCAATGCTATAATCTTCAAGCTTTATAACTTAAAAGGTACTTAATGAAAATGAATTTAATTACAATGTTTTAGACAGCTCTCGAAATAAACTACAAGAATATGTAATGAAAAATAGAGAGTTCTGTTTAAAAAATTCAACGTAAGCTTGTCCTGACTTTGACAACGCCATCTAAGATTTAATCATATTATGTCCAATGATACTATATTGTACTATATTATGTTCCCCTTGAAATCGAAAAACTTTTGTCTGAAATATTTTTCAAGAAAATGCATATTTTTCAAGAAATTAGTCTGGTATGATCGCTCTAATACACCTGGTATA
>NW_012130142.1:71412-82220 GCF_000143395.1 Atta cephalotes
GTATTTTTTTAAATATAATTATAAAAATCTAAACAACTTATAAGTCGTTATAACAACTTATCTAAACTTATAAGTTATTTAGATGCTGTAAGTCAAGAATTTTTACCAAGACTGAATGAAGCCTGATCGCGTCTTTTTCATTGCCATTATTTAGCAAAAAAATATTACAAAAAAAGCTTTATCCGCCCAGGAATTTCCGAAACGGTCCTTCCGCCATAGAAGAGAGATAAAAAGCAACATCCTACCTATCTTTTGATGATCACTGTAAGCGTTCACGAGGAAAACGTTATTGCTCTCTTTTATAGACTCACTTTACATCCTACTATAATAACGTAATAGTATTTCTCAAACTAAGAATAGTGCTCTGCAGCCGAACACAGTAGAATTTCTGAATATTCAACTTCTATAACGAAGAAATCTACAAACGATACATAATTTGTAAACTTTAACTTGCTGATTTGTTTATTTAACCATTGAGTAGGTAGGTAGATTTTTTAAACGCAAGTAGGTAAGTGGAACTGAAATATCCCAAAAAGTTTCTATTTTTATAATTATATTTTTTAGTAGAATACTGTATTTTAATTAAATTTACATTGGTTATAATTTAATGAGGTAGAGAAATGTAAAAATAATGAACTTTAACTTTTCCGAATAATACTTTTTAATTTTTTTTCCAGAATGGTGTTTTTAGTCTATTTTTCCGTTTTATTTCCTAACATCATTTTTATTATTAAAAAACGTAAAAAAAAATCTAAAAAAGAGTTAAAATACAAATATTCTGATATTAAATAATATCTTAAAACATAAATCAAAAATTGTCATTTAAAAATGTTGAGTTGAAGATAGGATAAGTAGCGAAATAAGATATCAAAATTATTTCAAATTAATATTTTTTTTACAAGAAATAAATATTTTAATGACAAAAATATGTAAAATAATCAATGTTTGAATTAAAAAAATATAAAATTAAATTTTGTTTTGTAGAATTGAAATATAACAACCAAAATAAAAAAAATAAAAGTATTTATTTTTTATAATTAAATTTACATTAATTACATTCTGATGAAATAGAGACATATAATAATATAAATAAGACAAGAAAAATAATATAAACAAGATAACTCTAGACTACAGAGAAAAACTTTTAACTATATAAAAACTCAAAATAAAAGATAAAGTATAAAAAGAAAACACCAGTAGGCTTCATCACTGTTTACTGCTTCAATATCGATATTACTATTTCAATTTGTCAAGTAATCAATAGAAAGATAAATCGATGATCTTTGTTGCCAATCTTAAAGTATGTCTATAATAAAATATGTCTATAAATATTTAAAAAAGACTATGCCTGGGATGTTCAGACATACCTACTCAAAGATTAATCTACAAAATAAAAGATTTTATGTGGCTATATTAAGTCAACAAAATTAACAAGTTAAAGTTTACAAACTACGTATTTTTTAGACTTTTTATATATATCGAAGAAATCACTTAATTATCCTGAAATAATTTTAATAACTTTTAATTTTGATACGCTTTACTACAATATGATTTCGAAAAAGTGATGTGTTCTAAGTAATATTAATAAAATAATATTATAAATATGTCTTAAAATTCATAAATATCTGTGAGAAACGTTTCGTTTATATAATAAAAATTATAGAAATTATATTTCAAACCGAGAAATCGAATGACTTACTTTATATAAAAGAGAAAATCGTTGCACATTAAGTCTGATGCAGGATTAAAGAAAAATACGATTGCGAACACAGAGGAAGAAAGAGAGAAAAAGAGAAAAAGAGAAAGTAATAGAAAGTGATCTATGTACATAATATAAGTACATTTGCTCGGCTCGGATTTCGCGATACAGTATTGCGTCAGTATAACGATAAAGCTATCGGCATTACAGACTCGATATTTCTCTCGATACATCTTCTTATGCAACAACAGGGTAGTTTTGTGCTCTTATCAACGCAGTTTTGCGCCTCGTTGAACCGCGATGTACAGCGACCATAATCCGGTCTGCATTAGAGACGAAGGCATCGCTGTTGCACGGAGTAAATACGGACTAGCATACAAAATCCGCGGATTCGTTTTTCCGATATTCTCAATTGTATCGATCAGTGTCGGCTTTAAAGCATTCGCCATCAGCACGTGAGATTCGATATGCCGCGAGACGATTATCAGAAATTATGGGAGAGAATTTCAGTTTTTGTAATACTTTCGTCGACGCGTTGACGTCAGATGTGAATTATGAATTTTTATCTTCGCGTTTCTTGGCGTTAGAGAGAATAACAAACTAGAATTATAATTTCAAAAAAGAAGATCTCTTTTTTGTCGTGTGAAATACACAGTTTCATTGAATATTTATATTTGATTGTGTTTTACGTTTCTCTTCTCTCACAGAAGCATCTGTCCGCGCGAACATATCGATTCGTTCACAATTTTTATTCAATCTTCTACACATTCGCTTTTAACGTTTTTGCTACAAAGCAGTGTTATCGAAAAACGAGTCGCATTTTCCTATCGATATTGTTATGAAGTTTTTAAAATTTGTTACACCAATGTTAATTTTATACGATAGTTTAAACAACAAGTACGATGGATAAGCTTTTATTTCATGTATTTAAATCCAGTCGCGGTCGTTTGCACGGGAGGTGAGCTTCAAAATGTTGCAGATTTCAATTTTTTACTAAAAGCGTCAAGATTGAATGTTGTTGTAATCGATAGTTAATACTCTTATTCCAAAATAGGCCGGATAGCGGATATATCTCTCAGAAAGGTGCAAGAGATCGCCATACTGAGTCAAAGTGGTAAATTTTTTCTGAAAAAAGAAAGGATAGTGACAAGGTTGAATTTTTGTATTCTACTTAATTTTGATATCAATTGTCGAGAAATATAATTCCCATACCCCCTTTTGAATAATCACGAAAGGCAACCATACCTACCCAAATACGTACAATTTTTTTTTACTCCATATAAAATTATACATATTTGAAGTATGGCCTTTGTGACCATCCAAATGACCAAGCTTAAATATATGTATTATTTTTATGTTTTACATGAAATAAAAGATTACTTCCCATACTTGTTGCTATAGATAATAAAATCAGTACAGTGATTTTGTGACCTATATCACTACTTGATGATATTAACTCATAAATACGCCCTGAAGCCAAGTGCAAAAAATAAAACAAATAATTTGGCTTGTAATATTTCATGCAGCAAGATAATCATAGTTTTCTGCATTTTCGATCAGTAACTTTTAAATAGTAAGTATAGACTTTTATTTGACTCCATAAATATTTATTATTGTTTGAGCAGTAATATATAAAATTTAATTTAATTTTTAATTTAGTTACTTCTTAGTTACTTCTTCAAATTTACAAAATCAGTATTACAAAACGCGAGTTTACATAAGGATCAAAACAAAAAATTAAATAATTTTTAAATTAATAAAAAAAATTATACTCAAATTTTACACAGATATTTAAATGAAATAAAATATACAAAATTTTTTTATAAAACTTTTTTTATTCTAGCAAAAAATAATATACTTTAAATAAGTTCGAATTGTATTATGAGTAATAAATTTATCTTTGGTAAATTTTTTTTATACGCCGACACGCAGATTTTTTCCATGTTATACGATTTGAAAGGATCCCCATGCCTACAATGCCTCGATTGCTTACACTGCCTACAGCATCATTTACACACTTTTGTTGGCTTTCATTTCAGTTCATTGATGCACAAAAATTATTGCTTACAATTTAATTGCCTACATGTATTATTTTCGACTTTAAAAAAACACAAATTTTTTATTTCAATAAAACACAAATTCTCTGCTTTAAAAGTACAAATTATTTTCTTGCGTAATTTAATCTTAATTCTATATTTGTGCGTAAAAATGCTTATATTAGGCAATCAATCTGTAGGTAATAATTTTTGTACGCAAACGAACTATCAGCAAAAGTGATGTAGGCAAACGATGTTGTAGGCAATCGATTTGTAGGCAAAAGGAACCATATGATTCGTCATATTAGCAATAAAAGTATCTTGCGAGATTGAATTTCGAAAGCATATCGACTTAATCTATGGGCACATTGTCTAAAGTTTCAAGTAAGACAGTACTAGCTAATATTACACGTAACGATTAAAAATAACATACATGCAATTTACGTCGTTTTTAAATTTATATCAGTGTGAATTTTTAAATTTTATTTTATTCAACCTAAAAAATAAAATTTTAGCGATTACTACTTCAACGTAATTAAATGGCCATATTTCTTTTCATTCTACAGTGTTGAAATTCGATCTACTCTATTTATCTTTGTACTTTCGACAAAGAAACACGTGGGAAAGCGAAATGCTCGTCTTATTGTCAAATTCTCATTAATTGAATATAAAAATTCTTCTCCGAATGAAAAAACAAATTATGATCATCAGTATTAACCAATGTTTTAAACTTATAAAAGTGTCCGAAAAGAAATATTTAAAATATTCTAAAAATATTTTCGCAAAATATCGATGAATAAAAATTAATATATTACTTCATTATTTTATGTCGAAATACATATCGTTTGATATTTTATATATTCGCTTTTTATTTGCTATATAAATAGGTAATGTAACTGCAAATATGAGTGCAAAGTGAATTTTATTAAATGTTCCATTTTCTAAATATGAGAAATATAACAACCGTCAACTTTAATTAAAATGTTCTCTACAAAACAAGAAATACAGAAATTGTTTGCATTAATAATTATTTATTTATTATTTTTTAATAAAACGCACGAATTTTTTTAAGCACGCTAATACTTTATATTAAATTAAGTTTTAATTTATATTTGTAAATCAATTTTCATGTTCAACTCATGCCCTTTTTCTTATTATTTTGATTATTAAGGAGTTGTCATTACTTAAATTTATTTATTATTAATATTAATATTAATATAAGCTGAATTTTCTCTAAGAAGCTTTCTCTTTTTTTTTATACATATACATCGTTTCCAAAATAATTCGAGAATTCTTGAATGATCATATTTAAATAAAATATTTATAAATAATACTTTTTACATAAATCATCTGTAATAATTTAGAAATAATCAAAGAGTAATAATAACAAGAGCCGAACACAGGATGTACGCGTATAATGAATTTATTCAATCAATATATTACGATACGTTTTATCCACATTATAGATCCATTTCAAACATTAGAAAATAAGAATACCATTAATTAATTTGATCACACAACAAACAAAATTGGGAGAACGAATTTTGACACACACACACACACATCACACACGCGCGCGCGCGCGCATATAGCGGTGTTATGAAATGTAGACGTTAAAAAAATTATAATGTCTACACGCTTATTTTTATTATAATTTCCAAGTGAACTAAGAAAAATTATTTTAATCGAATTAAACAAACATCTATAATAAATAATCATTAATAAAATATTATACTTACAATAAACGACAAGTTGCTCGCAATGACGCAATGACAAGTAAATGTGTCAGTTCTATCTTTCGCTCTCATACGACAGAAGCAATCAAAAAAATTAAAGTATACATAAACATTGACAAAGATGCTAAGAAAAGGAAGAATCAAGTTCTTGTAAATAAGTTGAAATATATAGAGTCAAGAGATTCCGTGTCATTTTTTTAATGTTCAAACCATTTATTTATTTCTTTATGAAAATCATTTCAGACGTCAATCTTTTATGTAAAAACTCTTCTCCATTGAAAATGTTTATATTCTCCAAATCAGAATCATGTGAGAATTCAAGTCTATGTGCAATAATAACTGAATGTAATGTTGTCCCAATTGATGTGTTTCTGTATTCTTAGGATTGTATCTGTTTTAGGATTCTATCTGTTTGTCCCACATATGAATGCATTGCAACCCTTACAATTTACTCTATATACGACATTGAAATGAGACAAAATAGAGAGCTTGTATTTTTAAATGCAGATGAATTTCTTTAGTTTATTTATATGCTTATATAAGAACTTTTAAAAAGTGTTTAAAATTTTCTGAAATGTAAGGTATCGTAAATGTTCGTCTTTTGGTTTCATTAATATTTAAGAATGTTCTTGCTATTACTTAACCATTTAACTAATCGAATTTTTTATGTAATAAATCGAACTTTTTTTGATGGTAGCGAAAAACATATTTAATAAATAACCATTATTTAGAAGAATGCTTATGATTTTATCGAAATTCTTTTGATGGAAAGTTAGATGAGAGAGAAGAAGAATTCTATTTCATCTTAAAATAATGCCTTCTTTTTGTACTAATAAATATCTACAGAAGAAATTTAGATATCGACCTGAACGAGTATCAATCTTTTTAGTATCAATCATATATTATTGTGGTATCCTGTTTAATTGTAAGTCCAAAAAATTAAAAGTATCTTCACCTATCTTCAAAGTAAATTTAAGTCGTGGATAGTACAATAATTATTAAAAATGTTTATCAATTGTTGTTCAATATTAGTTTTATTGGTAGCTAGTGTAATGTCATCAACATATCTAAAATAAAAAGGAGAGTAGATAATAATTCAAGAGATCTAAGTCGCGTATGACTATATCAGTTACTAAAGGAGATAGACAGATGAACCATAGGCATCTCGAATATCTGTTTGTAGAATTTGCCAATTTGAAAACGTAAAAAATGAATTGGTATTAAGTATTAGTTTTAATGCAATGATAAATTCATTCAAGAGGATATTAATATTACTTTGTATTCTATCTGTTTTCCACACTTTCAATAACCAAAATAATTAAAACATTAATACACAACAAAACTATATTCAAGGATAAAAAAATTTCACCATTAGAGATATTAATTTTAGAAATACTCTCGACTAATTTAAAGCTGTTACTAATAAAACTAATTGCCTGAAGCAGACTGTCATTGAGTATTTTGTGAAAATACTGATAATAAATTATGTAATGGACTACTTGCTGAAATTATAATACGTAATGAATTTCCTATTTTGTGTATTTTAGGACATCCATATGCAGGTAAAATTGAATTTAAAGAGATTAATTTGTATTCGGATTCGGTAATAATTTCATGTTGCTTCCATCTCATTAACACCTTCTTCAATTCCAATATAACACTATTTACTAGATTACGTTTAACAATCGTGTACGTGTCAGAAACTGAGAGCATTAGTGATTCCATTTTTTCTATATAATCTGTTCTGTTTATGGCTACAATATTATCTGCATGTGTGAAAAGCACTTGTGGATTATTCTTTATAAATTATTTAGTTATTGAGGTAAGATGAAATAACATTTTCAACATTGTATTCTGGCTTGTAATTTCTTAAATAAAGAGATTAAATTAATTTTTTTAATTTTTTATTCATTAATTTAATTTTTATTCAGTAATTTTTAAAAATATTGTAAAATTTAGAAATAATATAAAGAAAATGATCAAAGGACATCATTATATTACTAAATGATAAATATAAAGGAGAAGTTATATAAATAATTTCCATAAATTCAGTTCGGGAATAATTTTGAAATAAAGATGTTAATCACTACATCGATCGATGAACTATTTCTAGGTGCTCAAGCTGAACCATGATGTATCTGTCTAATTCCACTGTAAATTCGAGATTAGTGATACCGGAAGCTGTCTCCTGTCGATATGAAAAAGCGTTGACGCACTTGCTAATAAATGCGCTCATGCAAAGAAAGTTCAAGGCAAAAGAGCATAATTCATCACGCTCATAATACAACTTTCTTCTGCCCTCACTAGCTAGATGCGCGATGCGATCTCGTAAAAATGGACGAAAGGATCCCTTTAGCAGTTTCGAGGAGGTTAACCAACCGACTTGCTACGTCTTCACTTACGGGATAAAACGAGCATGATCAGAGTGTTGAATTAAGTTAAGCGAAGTTTAACTTTCCTACGGTGGAAAGAATTCTATTCTCGTGTGCCGAAGAATTAGAGAATCGATTCTTAAACGCGTGAGGAAAGCAGGCGAGTATTAAGAAGAAGAAAAGCTAAGAAAAAACAAAATAGCGAATTGTAATCAAAAGGTGAAATAAACTGATAACGATGCTAGACTTGATAATTAAATGTAAATGAAAAGCTTAACAACATAATAACTGTAATAATGATAAACGGATTAATTAACAGTAAGATATAATCCGCAAGCGTATTGGATATTTCCTGTATAATTTAATTTCCAAACAATTAATGAATTTCACAACATGCATACACATACATATAATAGAGATCACTATAAACTATTACATCTAATTACTAATTTATAACATAATATTGTTATATTGTTACGATATTGGTCTTTTCTCAAATAAGTATTCCTTTGCACAAAATAAAATATTTATAATTTAAAAATATTGCAAAATAGTTAATCTTAAAAAAATTATTAAATTTCACACCAAAAATAAATTTTTAATAATTGTGTTAAATAATCGAACACAAAGACATATTCCTTAAATATTATAATTAACTCTGTTTAATTACTAGATTTTGTTCCATAATTTAAATTCTCGAGGGAAACATCTTGATCTACTTTTCATTCGCTGAAGTGCGCTTTATTTCAATCAAGAAAACATGCTAGGGTGTAATCTTGAGTAACAATATGGAGGATAAAAAAAAAGTCATTATAAAGCATTTTATTGATAATCCTTACGTTATAGTAGCATGATTATGAGTTTTTCTTATTTTATTAACGTAGATACACGATTTTAATTTTTAATTTATTGTAGAAGTATTTGCTTTATTAAAATCTTTTATTAGAAAACTTTTTTTCAACATTTACAAATTTTTTTGAATGATGAAGGGGTTATGTTAATTAAATAAAATAAATTTTGATCTTGCGATTATTATTCATTCATTATTATTCATAAGTATAATATGAAAATTTTTAACGTTATCGATAAAGTTATGCGATAATTGCGAAGTATCTCGCGATCATTCAGACATCATTACACTCCTTCTATTCAGACGCGACAAAAGATTCGTCTTTGAAAGGATGTCGTTTCATGAAACGTGAGATATGCCAAAAACGTTTTTCATGCGCTAGTATTCTATTCCGCAAAACAACCTAGAATTTCTCTCCATCTACGTTATAATGCGAAATTACAACAATACTATACGCATTAAGACTGCAACTTATTATATAAAACAATTAGATAATAGCATGTTTTGTTTTTACTTATTGTAAATATTCATCAACCAGTAGACATAAAGTGACAGAAAATATGTTTCACGTATATATCGGATGTGTCACCAAAATTCGGACAAATCAAACAATTTCTTTAAACAAAATGTTTTTAATGAAAAATTAAATATTACAAAAAATCCTTTTACATGGCACTTGGAGGATCCCTAGAACACAATTATTCGATATATCCCCCATTAGTTTGAATGAACGGCCTCTATTTTCTGAAGCGTTCGCACGCACGCTGTAATGTAATGCTGTCCATGCCGACGAATGCTGCCTCAATAGCGCTCCTTGATGACGTCAAATTGGGATACCGAGACTTGTTTGTGACCCTTTCAACTGTGCTCCATATGTAGTAGTCCAAGGAACTTAAATCTGGGCTGTTGGGAGACCAGAATGGGAGCCGAGGCGAGCAACTCGGCAGCTTGTCCTGGCAACCTCAAAGAACATCTGTCGTATCTTTAATGTATACGATTTGTATCAAAGTCCTCCTCGGTAATTCGATGCATTGTTGGCTTGCTTACACCAACGATCGATGCTAATTTTCGCGATTGCCCTGGGTCATCCGAAATCAGCGTTTGAGCCCTTTCAACGACTACGGAGTGCGTTCTTTCTCGCTAGCATACTGGAACTTTCGTTGGACTGTTCTAAAGTCGTATATTTCCATACTACAATGTCATAAATGGTTGATTCCGAGTATCCGAAGAACCTAATTATCCGTTGCTGAGCGCTCAGCGTGAAGGCCTTCGATGATCGCTCTTCGATTATATTCCGCACTTGGTTTCAATATCGCGGCCATTTTAAGAATATGACTGTTTATTAGAGGCATTCTCAGATGCCAACAACAATTTCTGCTGGAGATATAATATAGCGGAAAATTTAAATTGAAATTTGTCCGGATTTTGGTGACGCATCCTGTATATTTTATTATACAATAATTAAGAATAAGTGTTTCTGCTAAATAAATTCTTTAAATAAATCTTTGACGAATCTTATTTCAAGCCAAATTAGCTGGAATTACGGGATCAAAGTTATAAAATTAAAGTTGTAAAAAAAAAGATTAATTTTGTTTATCAAAGTATAATAACAGAACAAATCTACATTGAAGATAAAAAGAGAGATACTTTACAATTTTGTATCTGCTTTTCATTGAAAATTATGTTAGGACAAATAACCAATTGTTTATTATTCAAGAATAATGTTGAAATGTCACAGTTGTGTAATTTTAATTTTGCTTTACGATTTCCTATTTTAATATCTTATTAATTCATTTTCCAAATATTACAAATAAAAACAATTCAACATCAATCTATTTATAGTAGACACATAAATAGCAAAAGATTACATTTTCTACTATTTCTAAAAATAGTTAGCAATTTTTGTTAATAAAACTACACACACACACACACACACACGCACACACACACACACACACACACACACACACACACACACACACACACACACACACACACACACACACACACACACACACAACATATATATATATATATATATTATATANAATAATAAACAATNNANANATATATATATATAATATTTATATATTAATACTACTCTACACTAATAAT
>NW_012130142.1:82882-87800 GCF_000143395.1 Atta cephalotes
GTACGTTAAGTAGTAAGTAAAGTAAAGTAAGTAAGTAACGTAACGTACGTAACGTAGTACGTAGTAGTAGTAGTATATATATATAGTAAGAGAGAGAGAGAGAGAGAGAGAGAGAGAGAGAGAGAGAGAGAGAGAGAGAGAGAGAGAAAGAAAGAAAGAAAGAAAGAGGAAGAGCCGGATTTAAACTCCTGAATGTGCAGAACGTCATTTACTGTGAAAGTAGCACTTTGGATTTTCAATAAAAGCAGGATCTAATAAAAGAAGAAAGAATTCATGTTGCATTAAGTTCAACTTGTTTTAAAAACGTAATTGTTTCTGATATTTTTACCTGATTTATCTTTTTCCTTTAACTTTGTACGCTTTCCGTGACGTTTCAATAATTAACAATGTAGTTTAATTTTTTAAAATTCTAAAATATGCATATGCTGTCGTTTATATAACATCATTTTCTCATAATTATTGATGCTGTTTAATTCGGAATTAGTGTCGTAAATGAAAATCATTCGATGCATCAAGCCGCTATAAATGGGACGGGTTGATTATATTACGACAAAATCAATATTCTATTAGCTCATGTGCGTATCAGCGTCGGCCTCGTGGGAAATGAGAATCATTTCTCGTTGATGGAATACGAACGAGTGCGTAGGACATGGATGGTGCACATAATCATATAACGTGTCAGCTGTGCTATAGTTAAATGCAGAAGCACATGATCGAGCACTCCCCGATACTTGAAAGTAGTGTTTGATTCGAGGGACTCGCTTCCATCAATCTCGTAATCAGTTTCCATCATCAAGCAATCATCAAAATCTAATACATAAAAATACATAATTTAATTGGAGACGTAATTTACAAATTAATCCTAATTTAAAAAGGTCTAGAATATTTGAAAAATAACACAATAGCTTTTTGCATAATATTTCCTGTCTAACGCAATTATCGTAAAGTGCGTGGAACTTTGCAAAACTCTACTTTTCTGGGTTAATATTCAATTTCATAATCACAAGTTTTATTATCTTCTTTCATTATAGTAAGTGCAGAGGAAATTGTGGATATACATACGTACAATTTAATTAATCATAATAAAGGCTAAGAGAAGATAATCAATTTGCGTCATATATTTTCAATAAATTCGACCATTAATTTCGATGTTACATATGTGTATTACATACGTATCTAAATATAAAGCAATGAGAATGATCTCCTCTATTTATCATGAAAATGAATTACTCATCGATAAATAGCGATACCGTCAATCTCTATGTGTTGATCGGCTATTGCTATGTTGCAAAATGTTAATGATATGAATTGTTGATATAACAATTCGCGATAACACACGTCGACAGAGAATGATGATAAGCTAACTATGATAAATCGGCAATGAATCAAGAATAAATCGATTAATGACAATAATAAAGAAAAATCGCACTTCTATCATTAGATCGGATATGAAATTCGGCTCGTCGTTATCTAGTTATTTCCTCCGGGAAGTTAACCCTCCGGTCATATCCTGCAAAATCTCTCTGACGAAAATTCGATTTAGCAGAATGGCCAGCCGACACCCAAGCATCTTCAAAAAGTTTCTCATATGATCTTTTATCCAAATCTTTTATCCAGATTTTAGAAAAAAAGAAAAGTTTTAAGTTGCAAGATCAAAAGATTTTGAGAAGATTAAAGTATTAATTTATTACTTAAAAAAACGGGGTTTCTTCTCAAGATCAATATGATATGTAATACCTAATATAATATTATGATATATAATACCTAATAATATCCAACAATATTTTAAGATTTATTTAAAAGATTTATTTATATCACATTTTAATCTTGAGAGATTTTATATAATACTTTATACGTTATCTATTAATAAAAAAGGAAAAAAGTGGAAATTAGTTTATCGAAAAGTGGAAAGTAGTTAGTTTATTTCAATTCTTTTTAACACATTTTACACTACTTAAAACTTTTAAAAGATCACACAAAAACATGGACCATGTGTTAATGAAATATTCCATAACAAAGTCAAAATAGTGAATTTTTATAAAAGATAAAATTGAAAATCTTAATCGGACTCCCTTACTTAAAATAATAACAATACCAATTTAAGACTAATAAAAGTCGACACAGGATGAGATGCATAATTTTAATATGGAATGATAACTTGACTCCAATAACTCCGTGATGTGTTTTTTACTCAACATAACGATGTCATCTTTATTCACATTAAAAATACGCACTTCGTCCTGTGTCGACTCTTATTAGCCTTAAATTGGTATTATTATTATTATTTTCTATAAAAGCTTTCTAAGGAAAAGCTTGCAATAAAGAAATCAATTTTCCAATATTTATTCACCATAGAAATAAGTCGAACAGCTTTAGAGTGATAAAAATTTCGCAACTCATTTCTATATGTTGCGTATACATGTGTGTCTGCAGGCGATAAAACTTTCTTCTAAATATTGAAATAATATCATACTTACATAAACTTTGTGTCGCAAAAGAAATTGCACTATGAAATAATGATATATGCTACAAACGAACATAAAATGTTTATAAACCTTGTTATAAACCTCTGCCACAGAGCGCGAAAAATGTATAAAGTCGCAGCAGTTAATCACTTCTCTCTCTCACCTTAATTCTCATACTGATGACATCTATCTAAGAAATTTCATATATGTACGTAATTATCATTTCAGTCTATAATCACAAAATTTATAGAATTCGCCTAGCAATTAGAATTATTATGAAAATCTAAAAGAAAACAATTGCATTTTTAACAATTGTTATTTTTATTTTATATTTTATAATTTATTGAAATAATCCATTGGGCTATTTATTCTATAGCTAAGTAGGTACAACATGATTATATTATAAGTCGAAAATTATGAACTATACTATCATAATTCAAATTTCCGTACAAATTATTTGATACATAATCGATAGATATAATGCATGCCGCCAATTAATCAGAATAACAAATGATCTTAGATAATAACTCATGTTATAATGGAATGGAACGATTGTTCCGGTATAATTATAATCAAATCTAATATGCAAATCAATTCAAAATGCGTGTTAGTACAAAAAAATAGCATCATTTAAATACACATGTTAAAACTTACAATTTTTAGAATCTGTTTTACAGTGAAATATTTTAAAGTTTTATCTGAAATTCTTAATTTGCTGAAATCTCATAAATTACTTATTATTTCTTTAATATTTTTAAGAAATGTCTACTTTTTAATAATAAGACGTTGTTGAATTGTAGATTGAAGGAACTACAATTTTATTCTGACATATCTAAAAGTACAGATGCAAAAATAAAAATTTTATGTTAAATTTATAATCAAAAGAAGTATAAAAGTATTTAATCTTTTTGTAAATGAAGTTAGATTTCAAATTATTAAAAATAATCCATGATTATAAATATATTCTACTTTCTTGCAACATTTTATAATTGCTGTATAAGTAATGTTTATTCGAAATGCATATTTAAGGATAATAAAATCTGATACAATATCGCGAAATTTCATCCTATTATAAGATATTCCTCGACATAAAATCACGCGCAATAACATTTCCATATTCGCGACATTACTAAAACGCGATTTTCACGAAAACACGAATTTAACTGTATTAAATAATTTAACATTATTAAAACCGCTAAGCGTATCAAGCACATCCGCAATAAATTTTCTCATTTATACACACATACATATACACACACACACGCACACACACACACACACACACACACACACACACATACGCACGCACGCACGCACGCACGCATGCGCACACACACATACACACACACACACACAAAATACACCCATAAATTCCTGAATATAATTAATTTAATATATAATAGAAGACGCAATAATTAAAACTTTGATAATGCTTTATCACATTTTTGAAAAGTTATTAATATCATTAATGTGTATTAAGTGTATATTAAATAATTATTAATAGTAAAGCAACAATAATAGCAAATTTGTATAAATAGATAACGCGACATAACATTCACGAATAATCTCCCTCTATAAGTTTCACTTATTGTTTTAATTGATCAAAGCTCCTGAATCTTTAGAAAAGGCAATGCTTATGTTTATTTCATGCAGAAAGAGCATTTTCCAAGTCATATACGCCTTCGGCAATTGCAACAAAGAACAATATATTATTAACTGGAAGATCTCGAAGATGCACTAGCCAACATTATCCATAGCTTTATTAGAATTCTCCTCAAAGGGTCTCAGTAAGCCTGGAGGGATAAACTTTTAAGATATTCCACGAGAAGAGGATACGAACAGTATGCACGTGTACGATTTTCCAAATAATTCGAGCTTCCATTTTCCGAAAGATAAGATAATTAAGAGCCCGAGGTGCTCGATCTTTGATTCACTACTAAATTAAACATTTAGTTTCTATGAGTAATTGCCACGATCAAATATGCAAACGTTTGCATAGATTAAATATTTTTGGTCCTTAATCATTTTTTCACTTTACAACAAATATTAACGACAAATGTAATGATTACATAGATTTTATTGCCGTAAATATCGCTTATTTTATTTGAGTTATTTTATAATCAGAAATTAATTTTTCATTAATTTTATGAGATTGTAAAATAAATTGATTATATTTTATTTTTCATCATTAATATTCATGAAATTCATTTAAATCAGGCATACAAAACATGCTTTCTGATACTTAAAAAAAATTATATGTATATACATACTATATATGTATGCATGTGTGTGTGTGTGTGTGTGTGTGTGTGTGTGTGTGTGTGTGTGTGTGTGTGTGTGTGTGTGTGTGTGTATACTATATATAGTAGTATTATTACGTTTACGTTTAGTTACGTACGTAGTTTAGTTAGTAGAAGTAGTACGACGGTAACGTAAACTAACGTAAGTAACGT